>NW_012267219.1:25521794-25523161 GCF_000151885.1 Dipodomys ordii | reverse complement strand
GTGAACAGGCTGAGAACACTCAAAGAGAACTACAGGAATCCCACAAATAGGAGGAAGCTAATCAAAGAGTAATACAGGTATTGAGAGAGCAGGAAGAGAATACACAAAGATCACTAAAGGCATTCATGGAATCCATTAAAAAAGAGCTGAAGGAAGTCAGGGAGATCACAAAGGGAATGTTGAATGGAACCCAACAGAAGGAATGGGAGTCCAAGGAAACCATAAACAATCAACTAAGTGATTTGAGAATAAACACTGAATACCAAATTAAGGAAGTAAAGAAGTTCATACAAGATCTAAAACAAAGCTTCAACAAAGAACTTGAAGCCATCAAAGCTGACCAATTAGAAGGAAAAGAGATAAAAAACAAAGTAGAAAGTCTTGACAGCAGGTTAAACCATGCAGAAGATCAAATCTCAGGGATTGAAGACAGCCTAGATATTATAGAGAAAGAACATACAACCATTCAAGACAAGTCCAAGAAATATGATCGACCTATCCAACACTTGGAAGACACCATCAGAAGGCCTAATCTAAGGATAATGGGTGTAGAGGAGCACCTAGAAACAGAAGTTAATGGTCTAGGAAATTTGTTTAACAGGATCCTAGCAGAGAACTTCCCAAACATGCAAAAAGATAGGCCTATTCACATACAAGAAGCTTTCAGATCCCCAAATAGACCAGACCAGAATAGGACATCCCAACATCACATTATAATCCACACAGGAACAATTCACACCAAGGAAAAGATCCTTAAAGCTGTCAAGGAGAAAAGATTAATCACCTATAAAGGGAAAACAATTAGAATCACCTCAGATTTCTCAGCAGCGACAATCAAAGCAAGAAGAGCCTGGAATGATGTATGCCATGCCCTAAAAACAAACAACTAGCAACCAAGAATACTGTACCCAGCTAAACTCTCCTTCATAACTGAAGGCCAAATAAAAACCTTCCATAGCAAAGAAAAACTGTAACAATATATCTCCACCAAACCAGCCTACAAAAGATTCTTAAAGATGTCCTACACATAGAAAACCAACAAGCCCACAATAAAGGCTAAGACACTGCACCCAAACTGAGAATCCAAGAACCATAGGAAGAACCCAGTTTTCCCAGCCGCCAAGAAGGTGGATAACATGGCAGGAACTCCCAAATACCTCTCAGACCTATCTATTAACGTTAACGGACTGAACTCTCCAATTAAGCGACATAGACTGTCTGGTTGGACTGCCCGTGAAAACAAACACATTTTCAATGTTAAAGGCTGGAACAAAATCTACCAAGCAAAGGGCCCCCATAAACAGGCGGGAGTTGCAATCCTAATATCAGATAAAATAGACTTCAAATTAAAATTTGTGAGAAGAGAT
>NW_012267219.1:25441452-25516685 GCF_000151885.1 Dipodomys ordii | reverse complement strand
GTCTATTGGCCATCCTTCTTTCTTCTTCAGAGAAGTTTCTCTGTAAGTCTTTAGCCCACTTATTTATTGGGCAGTTGTTTCTTTGAGGATTTGTTGTTGGGGGTTTTAATTTTTTGAGTTCCAAGTATATTTTAGAGTCCTTGAAAGTGTTTAATAGATGGTATTGATGACAAGTCAGATAAACATGTCAGATTAATGATAAACCAATATTATATTAAATTTAAATGCTGAGCCTTTATATAAGCAAATAAGTATAATTTATTATAGAGAATTCTAACTATGTACATAATTTCACTTTTTATTTATTGCAAACAATCATAATTTTTGGAATACGAAAAGCAAAGTTTGGAAGTTTTCGATATTTTTTCTTTACCTAAAGTTAAAATAAAATTGATTAAGAGTTATTACTTAGTATGAAGCTTAAACTTAAATGAGAACACTTAGTCATAAAGTTAGACTAGAGACTAAGCTAAGGTAGACCCTCCTTGTTTTTGAGCTAAAATCTTACCCACACATTTGTTATCATTTCTGAATAATTATGTGGTACTTCCTCTGCCATGGACATATTCTCTATTCACTTAACCTTATTATTTTATATATCTTTGTGTTCAGTTTTGGAATATGCAGTTTTGTTTGCTTTGCAGGTCTTCTCTGTTTTGTCCCCTCTTAGCTTGATGATATTTATACAGCATCTGTTCAAATTTGCTTTCCTGCCCAGGGACAATCTACATTTTAGTGGTGCCATTATGAATCTCCCTCCTAAGCAGCAGCCAGGTTAAATCCAACTAGGACTTTTCCTCTGACACATATGTTTCAGTTGGCCTTCAATTTCAATATGTTCTGTGAAGAGCCCGCAGCTTTTATAATCAGGTCATTTTAGATGTACAGTAGGCTATACTGGGCAATCAATGTCCCCCAACTATTCACCATCAAATCATTCTGCTAAATAAAGTGAAATACAGAATGCTTATGTGACTTGTCAAACATCAAATAGATAAGCAGCCTATCTCTCATGCCTGTAAGACTAAATGGCTATCAGAAAATGACGATACACTTGGCTCAGAACCATAACAAATACCCAGGATCTTTCAGAACCAGCTAATGCATACTGAAACATTTTTATTTGAGTTTGTAAAAGGAATGTGGCTTGCAAAATATTTTCTTATTACAAGAAACAGCGTGGAGGGAGACATGTATTGATAGATGCTGGTAAGGATGTGGCCAAAGGGTATACTAATATACTGTTGATGGGAATGTAAACTTGTTCCACCACTCTAGAAAACAGAAGAGAGGTTCCTAAAAAACTATATACATAACTACTCTGACTGCATACATACTCTACTCTTGGGCATTTATATCAAACATCATAAACCAAGTTAGAGTAAAGCCACTAGCACAACTATGTTCACAAGAACTATTTACCATAGCCAAGATAGAGACTCAACCCAGATGCCCTTCAGTGGATCAATGATTCAAGAAAATATGGTATATTACACATAATGGAATTTTACTCATCTGTTAGAGAGAATGACATTCTATCCTTTGAAAAGAAGTGGAGGGGCTGGGAAGGTGGCTGAGTGATATAGTGCTTGCCTTGCATGCATGAGGCCCTGAGTTCAATTGCTCAGCACCACATAAGCAGAAAAAGCCAGAAGTGGCACTGTGGCTCAAGTGGTAGCATGCTAGCCTTGAGCTGAAGAGTTGAGGGATAGCGCCCAAGCTCAGAGTTCAGGCCCCACGACTGACAAAAAGGAAAGAAAAGAAAAAGAAAAAAAGAAAAGAAGTGGAAAGCCCTGAAAAGAATTATTTTAAGGAAAGTAAGTCAGGCCCTGAGAAAGAAAAGATGTATCATTTTCCTCACAATTGGAAGCTAGAATCAGCTCACAAACATGTGAGTAAATATGCTGGGTAGTATGCAAATGTATATAGATATATCAACTGAAATATGGCAGATTCAATGGATAACTAAAATAGTGTAATTCTTTAAAAAAGAAAAGCCAAAGTTCAAAACAATGAATACCAGGAAATAGGTATTAGAAAGTAGTGGGGTGGAGTCAGGAGGGAATCTAGGGGAGAAGAGAGAAAGAACATAGTGAAAAATTCAATGCATATCTGACAGTATTAAGAAAAGAGAGAGAAGGGTGGGTTGGGAGGAATGAGTAAGAATGTTGAAGGGAGTGACACTGATCAAGATGCACTGTATTCCCCAGGACCGACAAAAAAGAAAGATGCATTGTATTCATAAACTGGCAATCATTTTGTACAACTAAAAAAATGAAATCATAAAATTGGAATCCTTTAGTCTGTTTCTAGGTAGCAGCAGCTCTTCTTTCTTCACAATTTTTTCAAGGAGAGTCAGATTTTGCACACTGATCTTTGGGTGTTTCTCAATTGCAAAAGAATGTTTTTGAAAACATTAACAAAAAATATAAATACATACACCAGAATATTTGGTCGAATTACTATTTTCAATGAAGGCTAATCACTTGAAATAGAGCTAAAATCATGAGGAAAGAAAATGACAAAGGAAAGAGAAAATTAGAGAAATGGACATTACTATATATGCATGAACTTTTACGCCAAAGTATTGAATTATTTTCTGTAGTTAAGAATGACACTAATAGTAATAAACATGATAAATACTTATTGAACAATAAAGAAGTCAATGGACAAAAGTCAATTTCCTGAAACTTATTTTGTTGCATAATCAGTTTCTGAAGCTGATTACTGATTTACTGAAAGTGTTGTGAGTGCTTTAACAGGAATATCCTATTTCAGATACTGACTGGAGTCAATATTTATCAGTGTGTAAGGGATTTTTGTTGCTGTTGTTTTGTAGGTTGTTAGTTGTGGGCCTTGAACTCTGGGCCTGGGTGTTGTCCCTGAGCTCTTCAATTCAAGGCGTGTTCTCTACCACTTAAACCATAGCTCTACTTCTGGATTTCTGATGGTTAATGGGAGATAAGAATCTCATGGACTTTCCTGCCTGGGCTGGATTTGAACCATGACCCTCAGATCTCTGCCTCCTGACTAGCCAGGATTACAGGCAAGAGCCACTGGCTAATACTAAATTTAAAACTTGTTGGGGTGGGAATGTGGCTCAGTGGTAGAGTGCTTGCCTAGCATGCATGAAGCCCTGGGTTCCATTCCTCAGCACCACATAAAAAGAAAAATCTGGAAGTGGCTCTGTGACTCAAATAGTAGAGTGCTAGCCTTGAGCAAAAGAAGCTCAGGGACAGTCCCAGGCCCTGAGTTCAAGGCTCAGGACTGGCAAAAAAACAAAAACAAAAACCCTTGGTATAGCTTCTTTGTTAATCTTCTAAGATTTTCTTTTTAAATCTTAGCTAGTCAACCGCCATACCACCCTGAACGCGCCGGATCTCGTCTAAGAGTTTCTTTTTAAATCTTAGCTAGTATCTACTATCGTGCCAAATTCAAACTTACAAAGGAATATCAGATTTGAAATGTGTTATTTTCAAATACAAACATTATTTGTCTAAGCCGGGCACTGGTGGCTCACACCTGTAATCATAGCTACTCAAGAGACTAGATCTGAGGATGGCAGTTCAAAGCCAGCCTGGGCAACAAAGTCCATAAGACTCTTATCTCCAATTAACCCCCAGAAAACTGGAAGTGGCTCTGTGGCTTAAGTGGTAGAGTGCTAGCCTTGAGCTGAAGAGGTGAGGGACAGCACCCAGGCCCAGAGTTCAAGCCCCATGATCAAAAAAAAAAAAATAGTCTGTTGTGTCTGAACTATAAACCAACTATTAATGCTCTGCTTTGGGATGCAAACACCTAAATTCTAAAACATCTTCCTCCTCCCAGAGCTTTCTTCCTTTTCTTTTTGGGTCCAGTCGTGGGGCCTGAACTCTGAGCCTGGGCGCTGTCCCTCAGCTCTTCAGCTCAAGGCTAGCGCTCTACCATTTGAGCCACAGCGCCACTTCCGGCTTTTTTCTTTTTGCTTATGTGGTGCTGAGGAATCAAACCCAGAGCCTTATGCATGCAAAGCAAGTGTTCTACCACTGAGCCATCTTCCCAGCCCAGCTTTCTTCCTTTTAAGGTATATTAGAGGGAGAATACCAAGGTAAAATTTCTGATGGTCTCCATGCTTCTGTATATTCATTCTATGTTTTCTTCCTACTATCACAGGTCATTTCACTGAATCAGTTTGGAATTTTCCCAACACCAACTGGAAATGGATAGTTCATGAAATTCACTTATTATTCACTAAGGTAAGGCTACTTTAGAGATAGTTGGTAAACTTCCTTGATTGTGGAATCCTTTGAAACATTTCCTCTTGACAATATGACCAATGAATTCTTGATAAAATGGACATGGGTATTATATTCCTTTGAAATTATCTTTAAATAGTTGTACAAAGGAGCTGCCATTTAACCAAGCAGTCTATCCCATGCCAGAATGGTTCTAAATCAGAAAGTGGTCCTCAATGCTTTGTGCAAATAGATGTCAATTTTATACAAAGAGAAAAGAACTGAAGGCAAGAGGAATTACAGGACTTTCTTTAAATCATAAAGTAGCAGAATTGGGATTTGACTCCCTATGTTTAAATGACCACCACATTATAACACCTCTTTGATGGTTGTAAAGAGCACAGAACTCAAAATGCCATAAGCAAAGGTATCAGTAGTTGTTATCTGGCAATAGCTTAAAGGACATTCTATGTTTATTTATGATACTCTCCAAGTAATAACAGTAAGAATAGAGCAAAGATTCAAATAATCAGCCAATATTAAATTCAAAGTATTTGACATGAAGAGATGAGAGAAAGAACAATGAATATATTTATAATCTATTGCTCACTGCTATCACCCAAGTTGTAGTGATTTCTAACAACAATACTTTTAGCTCCAGAACTGTGTAATTCTGGGGTGAGTGGAGGGGTGGCCCTCTAAGCTAGCTTATCTTGGATGCCTGTATTCACCTGGGAAATTGGCTGAACTTTCACATATGTCTGGGGCCTTGGTATAGATCTGGAAACACTACCACAATAATAAATGAAGTTTCTACTCTGAATGTCTGGCAATATAGTAACAAAAACAAAATGAATATGAAACCCATTGTGCTCATCATCAGTTATACTCTACTGTGTTGGTACAGGAAAAAATCAGCAGATTATGACATAGCTCTTGTTTTAGCCTTCTGTTCCTGCTTTTAACAAACTTATTGGCTTGAAACAAGATACAATTATTATCTTAGAGTTCAAATGTCTAAATCAGGTCACTGTGAGCTAAAAATGGAGTTATCAGCAGCCTAGCATTCCTCAGGAGATGTCAGATAAGAATGCATATCCTTGATTTTTATATCTTCTAGAGACTATTCCTGTTCTTTCCATGTGGTCTCCTTGCATCTTTAGTCAGTGATGGAGAGTGGAAGCAATCACCTCATATTACCCTGACATTTTCCCTGCTTTTCTTTAACTTGTAACTTTCATTATGATTCTGTTGAGCAACTTCAATAATCCTGGATGATCTTTGGGATTAGTAAACCTGAGTATATTGGCAACTTTAATTCTCCCTTTCATCGAATTTTCCATATTCATAGGCTCTGAGGATTACGAATCTAGGTACCTGTGGAATCCTATTAATTTGCCTACTATGTAGCTGATGCATTATTCTCCTCTCTTTAAACCAACTTGCATCTTGAAGAAAATAGAGAAAAGGGGAGGTAATGTAAAGGACAGACATAATCAGAAAGAAAAAGCATCTTGCCAAAAGAGCATTTAAACTTGAAGAAAGAACGATAATGATTGCCTTATTTAGAATATAAATCCTCTCTGTTACTCACTGAAGCTACCCCCACTTTCCAGTTACTTTCTACCAGCATAGAAACTCTTCCAGAGGCACAGATCAACTGCTAAACAAAGAGACTTTCTTTATATCCAAAAATATATGGGTTAATTTTTTTTAATCTTACACCTTGTTAGTCATAATAATGACCTTTAGTAATGAACTTTAATGAACACAATATATTTATTTACCTTATAACATACAGAACCTTTAAGAAGAAATTAAAGTATAACAGACTGGTAAATGAGACATATATGTTAATAGACTTGCTCCTAAAACTAAGTAACAGATCAGCTTCAAAAAGTTTGGAATAAGGACAAGAAGTCTAAATTCCTGGCCTCTAACTCAGAGTTATGTTACTAAGGTTTTAAAGAAATGAATTTTCTGAGAATTATGTTATACTACATTTTAAAATAAGTATTCCTTCCACATTTTCAAGACATTTGGCATTTTGTTTACCACAATTGCAAAGTGAAAATGGAAAACTGAATGTTAATCAAACCAATAACACACTGCCTAGGCCCTCTATCAACGCCTACTACAACATGTTTATGAAACTATTAAGAAAAATAGTATAAGATCTAAGTATATCATGACATAATGATAGAAGAAAACCATACATTTGAGGGAGGGGAAGGATAGATCTTTAAAGGTGTTGGCAGTTTTATGAAGATGCTGTGGGTGGAAAGTTAAAAAAAATTCGAAAATTAACTAGAGAGAAAATTTCAAAGTACTAAATCTAAAGAGTGGCAATGGACTGTGAAATTGAGGAGAAATGTTTTTTCAGCAGGACATAAAGAAATCAAAGTGGCGATAGTGGGGCTTATCATTACCCAGGTGAGTAGTTCAGTGTATTAATTTGATGGAAAGCTAGCTCCAAATAGTTCTGATTGTTCAGCAGAAAGGAGAGATTGCACTTTTGTTTAATTAGCAATCAATAAAAAGAAGGCAAAGTCTCATCCAGTTTTGATCACCTTCCTTCTCTACATGTGGATGTAATTATGTAATTCATGAGTGACATTACTTCAAAAATATGAAATAAAACCTAACAGTCTTTAGGGTCACCAAAGGAAATAATCCAATTCAATCCAATCCAGCCCAAAATCATATTGAAAATCATAGTGTTACAGTTAATCACTCCTAAGCTAAAACTGAAGCATTCTGAACTATCTGATGAGAGATCAACAACAAATTCTAGTACCTACACAGCAAAGAAAAAGAACTCAATAAATGCATTTTTTTTGTTCCTGAGGCCTGCCTATTAATAACACTCCAGAATATTCTAGACATTGTTTTGTTTCTGAGATTTTCTTTTTCACTAGTATTTAATTAGCTTGGCCATACTCTGAACAATAATTGACTTACCCAAGATCTCATGTGGAAGTAACTGCCAAAAACACCATCCAGTTGTAGTTTAATTGCTTTTTGAACAATATGGTGTGTGAGTGATTGAAAATTCTTTTTAAGTTAGATCTTAACACAGGACTACTTTTCATGTACATGTGCTTTAGGCTCACCAACTTTATTCACATATTTGCTTCAATTATTTTGATCCAATTTTTGCTTTCTGTTTTTGTTTTGTTTTTGTTGGGCCTGGGGCTTGAACTCAGGACCTGAGCTTTTTTGTTGTTGTGTTCAAGGTTAGCACTCTACTACTTGAGCTACAGCACCACTTCCAGTTTTATCTGAGTAGTTACTGGAGAGTCTCATGAACTTGCCTGCTGGGGCTGGCTTTGATTTCTGATCCTCAGATCTAGGACTCTCAAGTAGTTAAGATTTTAAGTATGAGCTACCAGTGCCCAGCTCCGCTTTCTGCTTTTAACAAGTTATAGTTGGAAAGATATTATACCTGTGTACTTAGCTGTACTTGGTTCTTTATATCAATATAATCTCAACTTGGAAAGACCCCAGGCAATTAAACCAATTTGCACTTTTAAATCAGTCTAATGAATATAGAATAATTTAATGTATTATTTAGTCTGAAAACTCCTTAATATATTTTCTTATGGAGGCAATTATAGATATCTAATATCTTGTACACGAACACCAAATACTACCCACTGTATACATGCTTACATACATATACACACACATGCACACACACACACACACACACACACACACACACAATACTGCTGTGTGTGGATGTTGAGGACATTGGGGTAATGACTTGAAAGCAGTCCCCGAGTTGGGTGTTCATGTAAAGATGTGTACTTTAAGTAAAAGGAGAGGCATAATTTTAAAGTCCATTGTGAGTGCATTATCAAGCCCAGTATTTGTCATTACATGTGCACATACAAAAACATATCATGCTGTTTTTCCCAGTTATACCTTCATGTAAATAGCACTACTGCTCAACTTTATTATTCACAACTTTATTATTCACAAAGCCCTATGTTTTTTATATTATCCATGCCAACTTTGATAATTACACATTACAAATGAAATACAATTATAAAAAATTTACTCATTTTCACATTTCATAGTAGTGATTCAGTGCCTTTGTTTCTTTTAATTTATAAAATTTTGCTCTTCAAAATTATTGTGAAAATGATGCAATTAATATTTTATGCCTCTTTCTCTGCTATATGTGAAATATATGAAAGCATAAGTATTCATATATGTATATGCTTTATATAAAAGGTTTTTGAAATCTAAGAAAGCATAGGTATATAGATGTTTATATATGTTTTATAGAAAAGGCATTTGAAATATATGAAAGCATATATAAATATATCTAATAAAAATAGATAGATATATGGGTAGATAAATAGATAGATACACCTATGGTCAATCATCTCTATAAGACTGAATTTTCCCAAATTAAGACTAGTATTGTATTTATTAAGACTGAAGTCTTCATGGTAGAATAACTAAAATTCCATGAAAATGTGAACACACTGATTTCAAAGAGCAGGCCAAGTGTACGTCTATGGAAAAGGAACCTTAACAGTAATTGTGATTGGACCAATGATAACATTGTTCTGCTTTACATCTACTTTCACATTTAGTTTTAGTACCAATTCCTTGTAGAAGATGATCATTTCCCTTTTGGAGACTAGGGACTAAAATATAGGAATGTACTTTGTCAGTACCACACAGCTAATAAATCAAGACATTGGAAATTAACTCAGAGAATTTTAAACTAATACATGAATTGCTTTGGAGGATGAGTTTAGATTAAAACATCAAGTCTTAAGGTTTCTTTCGGATCAAACAACACCAGCATTACCCCAAAATTGAAATTCTAAGTTTTAAGCTTCACTCTAGACCTACAAAATCTTATTAATTTTTGTGATCTTAGAAATAAGATAATAATAAGCTTAATAAATCTCTAGGCAACTCTGACTTATGCTAACATTTAAAGATTCTTGCATTCAAGCAACTTGCAGGTCTCTTGTTCTCAAAAAGGAAATACTAAAAAGGAAATGTAAACAGATCTTTCTAATTGCAAAGACTATACTCAGAAGCTCTTTCAATTCTTAATTGTATCTTGTCAAAATAGCAATATAATGTTGAATGCTGCCACTTGTCTCTATCCCCCTGATAGACCATACTAGTCTATGATATGTAACACATATAACACATGTAAAGCATATGTAACACATGTGTATTTAATAGGTAATGTATAATATATATCAGATATAATTATCAGATATATAATATATATCAGATATATTATATATAATGTATAATATATATATCAGATAATATATCTGATAGTATGATCTTTGTATAACAATTTCTTTGGTATTGAAGGCTATATCTGAGATAGTCTTATCACTGAGTAGATTAGAGATATAATTAAATTATTCTAAGGTTACTCATAAGGTTTGTTACTTTTATTCATATACTTTCAACATTTATAATCATCTACTAAACAAATTTGTTTCTAACTATTGTGTTATCTCTCCTAGAAATTCTTTTTTGTTTATATATATATATATATATAATTCTAAAGATACTGTACAGAGGGGTTACAGTTACATGAGTAAGGTAATGAGTACACTTCCTATCAAGCATTGTTACCCCCTCCTTTGTTTATCCCCTACCATCCCTTCCCTCCCCACTGCTCCAATTCCTCCCCCCCACCCCGCTCCTGAAGTTATAAAGTTCATTTTCAACATAGTGTCTTATACATCTCATTGTTACAATGGGTCAACCTGTATCCCTACTATTTAAGCATTTTGGTTTTTTTTCCCTTCCCCTTTCCAAATTAGAAAAAAAAAGTATATATAAGATGCAGGACACTAGAATCAAATACAGTGAAAACTATGTTTATTGCAGCATTATTTACCATAACTAAGATATGGAACCAACCCAGATGCCTCTCAGTAGACGAATGGATCAAGAATTGGAAAAAATTATATTAAGTGAAGTAAGCCATGCCCAAAAAACATAAGTCCCATGGTTTCCCTTATTTGAAAAAACTAGTATATGTGTAGGATAAGCAGAAAAGATCAAAAGCTATGTACATGACCAGATAACATGATGTTAAGCAAAATGAACCCCAAGATAGGGACACAAGTGTTTTTTTTTCTTTCTTGCTATTGTTTCTAACGTATTTAAAATGTACCATGTGATTTTTTTTTGTTTCTTTGTATGTTCCTCCCCCACAACACAACTCCTGTTTTCACTGTATTTGATGTTAGTGCCCTGCATCTTGTTTATATACACTTCTCTTATTTGAGGGGGAAGGGAAAAAAACAAAATGCTTAAATAGGGATACAGGTTGACCCATTGTAACAATGAGATGTACACTATGTTGAAAATGAACTTTACAATTTAGGTGTGGGGGGGGAGGGAAGGAATATAGTTGTGGAGTTGTGGAGGTGGGAGGGAAGGGATGCTAAGGGAAAAACAAAGGAGGAGGGAACAATACTTGATAGGAAATGTACTCATTACCTTGCTCATGTAACTGTAACCTCTCTGTACAGTATTTTTACAATGAAAAACATATAAAAATAAAAAATAAAATAAAAAATTTAAGAAAATACAGTATATATATATATATATACATATGTACATATATAATGAAATTCTATGTGATTCATCAGAAAGAATGATATCACTCCATTTGTTAGGAAATGGAAAGATTTGGAAAAAATTATATTAAGTGAGGTAAGCCAGGCCCAAAGAAAAATGGGGCCCATGGTTTTCCCTTATTTGAATAACTAGTATATTTCTAGGACAAGCAGAAAAGGTCAAAAGCTATGTACATATGACCATACAAGATTATGTTAAGCAAAATGAACCCCGAGATAAGAACACAAGTGGTTTTTTTCTTGCTTGCTATTGTTTTTAATGTATTTATAATGTACTCAGTGAATTTTTGTTTCTTTGGTATGTTCCTCCCCCATGGTATAACCCCTATTTTCACTGTATTTGATTCCGGTGCCCTGACTCTTGTATATACATTTTTCCCCTATAAATTCTTATTGTGTAGATTAGAGTTGGACCCCAGATATATGTATGAACATGTGTTTTCATGAGCATGCAAGTATCTTTTAAAAAATAAGTTTGGCAAGCTTGGGGTGGGGAGAGTCTTCTAATCTATAGGTAATAGATATATTTACTCTCCCTCACCTGAATAATAACCAAACATAAAACACCTGTCAAGATCAGCTCAATGATGATTATGTTTTAGAAAGAACAGTCTGATCAGTTTTGCTTGGGGAGGAAATATTCTTCCACATCCTAAGGGGTTATCGACGAGGCAAATGTCAAGACAATTTGAATTAAGGCTCATTTGAATATGGTCTGCTTACTGCCCTGTCTCAAAATACAGACAAAGTGACAAGTCAAAGGGTAGGTTTGATTTACAAGCCACCTCCCCTCCCAACACCTCTGTCACATCAGCAGTTTCTCTATGAGACATCTAAGAGGGCTCCTGGGTCCTCAACTCTTGCTTCCCCTTCCACCTCAACTCCTGCGATTCTTTCCGTTCTACCATCTTGATAACATTCTCTTCACATCTGTAAATGTATGCTTGATTCTTCATTTCAAGGTTATGAGATGCCTATTGGAAAATGCATATAATTTAAGAAGCAGTAAATCTGATTTGGTGTGACAGACAAAGGCTGTTGGAGAGGGTGTTATAACTACTCAAGTTTTCAGAAACTTTTCTCATTTATTGCCAATAAAGAATTTTCTCAATTTGGACAAAAGCATAAGCATGCGATATTCTTGCTAAGTGCTTTTCTTCCCAGAAATTTTAAATCACAAATAGTTCATCACACATTTGTAAGGGTGGTACTAAGTGCTATCACTCCTAGGGAAAGGAGGAAAAATGTCATTTTCCCCCACAGGAAAAAAATCACACACACACACACACACACACACACACACACACACAAATATAATCTATCAAAGAACAATGAATTTCAAGGTCTAAGTCCTATCTTCATCAACTAAGCAGGAAAAAAATGCATCTAAGTAACCAACAATATACTGCACTAGATGCAGAAGGAAAAACTGTAGGGTGATAAATATGAGCTATTAATGCCCTTGCTCCACAGGTTATAATAAGAATTTAACAAGTAAATATATGTAAAAGCACTTAAAGCAGAAGAGGATACACAAGAAATGCTCAATATATTTCTGTTACAGTCATTATTTTTCTTTAAGAGTCTTAAGGCACATACATAAAGCATTTTCTCCAATACTTAGCAATACGTTTTGCATATTTATAATTTCATTTTTGCATTCTCAGCAACAAACACAGGAAGTGCTCCATAAATATCTGAAGAAGTCAATTGAAGTCAGCTTAGCATGTACTGAAATAAGAAACCAAGCCTGGGGGCAATAAATTCTATTGAACAGCGGTTTCTCATTAGAGAGGCTTTTGCCCTCCCAGCTTCAGGGGGACATGACCTGTTATCATGTCACAACTTGATGGAGAGTGGTTTACTACTGATATGTCTCGTGGTTAAAGGCCCACTGTTAATACTGTTAAACACACACTGTCTAGCCTCTTACAACAGAAACTTACCAGGACCAACATGACAACAATCCCAAGCATATCAGGACTATTAGACCAAGAGAAAATATGAGGAGAACCTAATGTACGGAACTACAGTAAAGGTGTGAAAACCTTAGAAACAGTGAGGAGCTCCGTTTGGGTTTCACATTTCACAGTTTGTCTGCATTTTTCCTCCCATTCCTCTTGTTCCCTTAAGCACATACTAAGGCATTCGTTTAATCCTATGACTTGGGTTCTGAAATCTACGCAAATGCAATTTCTTGTAACCAAGGGAAATTCCAATTTCTCCCTCTGGTTCATAAAAATATTACAGGTACAAAATCTTAGAGGCATGTCTATTCTCCCATCTTTATTCCTTGCCTAAAATACATAAGTAGAGTTCCTTTCTTCACTGGATAAGAGGAAAATAACTTTGTTTTTCTCAAATATGTGCAAAATTGCCCATTAAACCTATTTACAAACAGTCATCAATTATTAAATTTGAGTAATGGGTAAGATAAGCCGGGCACCAATGGCTCATGCCTGTAATCTAGCTACTCAGAAGGCTGAGATCTGAGGATCCCAGTTTGAAGCCAGCCCAGGCAGAAAATTCCCCATGAGGCTCTTATCTCCAATAAACTACTCAAAAAAGCTGGAAGTGTGGCTGTGGCTCAAGTGGTAGAGTGCTAGTATTGAGCACAAAGAGGCTCAAAGACAGTGCCCCAACCAGCAAAAGGAAAAAAGAAAGAAAGAAAAAGAAAGGAAGGAAGGAAGGAAGGAGGAAAAATAAAAGAAAAAAATTAAAATCTTTATCTTTGGCTCTATATACCAATATCAAACAGAATAAGAGTAAATCATTGTAGTCCATCAGTAACTCTACATCCATCAGTAACTCAATCTGGGAACTATTTTTCCCCTATGTATGTGTTCCCTATATGAGTGATAAAAGCTGTTAGGCTTCATTCCTACAGCTTGTGTTTCACACTTGTAAGGATTTCATCAAAGGAAACTAAATGGTTGAGCACGTTTCTTCCATGAAGAAAATGTTTTCTCTTTTCCCACTGAAGTCCCCATACTCAAGAACATTTACCTTAAAGACACTGAACAGGACAGGCAGTACTTAGGGGAAAAAATCCCTTATGAGTTCATAAAATTTAATGAGGAATGGAGGGTAATTTTATTATGCATATGCTTTACCATTTGGTTTGTTTTGCCTGTTTGATTTTATTTCTACTGAGAGATAAACAATGACATTTTCTCTATATCTTGTTATTTTATTTTTAAACATCTCAGTAATTTTGTGTACATCTGATAGAGAAGCCAGAACTAAGCAACTAGTTCTGAATATGAAAAAGTTTTTACCCCACAGCTGCTTGATTGTAATAACCTCAAGGCAAGAAGTTGGTCAGGAGTGCAATTCTTTTGTTTACTTTTAATTTCCTTCTGACTTTCAAAAATATAACTTGTGTTCATATAAATGCTACATCAAAGCAGTCATAATAAATAATTAGAGTGTTATCAAAGACGGTTTTGTTCTTCCAGCTGCTAGAACCGTTTTATTTACATAGTATTGTGAAGTGCCTCCAAACCAGCTGCTGTTTTATGTGAGCTATTCCCTGACTTGATTTGAAATGCTTCCTCTACTCTATCCAATGGCACTTTCCCAGCAATGACAGACTCATGACAAAACAGTTTTTGGACTTTCCTGCAATGCCAAAGGAAAATAACTGTAATTGGTGGATGAGTGCAGTGAATGGGAATGAAATATTTTACAAGGGAAAGATGCTAACTTGAACTTGCTTGCTTTTCAGACTGAGCACATGAAGGGGGAAAAAAAAGTACAGATGTGCATGGATTAGACTTCTGAGAACATTCTCAAAAATAAAACCTGCAGAAGAAGACAATTCCCTGGCTAGTTTATCTTAGCTTTAGAGCAAACCTTTCTGGGACACTTCATTTAACCGGAATAGGGAGAGGAAGAGAGATATGGAGATTTCCCCAATATAAGCAAGCAAAAGCAGAGCAAAGAAAAAAATCTAAAAAGTGAAAAAGAATAGCTACTGCATGAAAAGAAAACAGGCAACATAAGACAAGCTGAGAAGACAATTGAAAAGAGAAACAATAAAAGAGGAATATCTCAGACTGAATCAGTATTCCTGCACATTGGAGCAAGGTCCCTTTGTGTTGCTGCTGGTGATAGGCAATGGGGTGGCATCAAGGGCTTCCCACATGGTGTATATGACCCCATGACTGCTCTATTAGCTCAAAGTCCTTTTAACTTTGCCCTGATTAATTCATCTGTGCCCAGGTGGTTCCTATCCCACGCCAATTCCAAAAGAAATGGAAATCTGTCTTTTTATTCTCTCTTTCTCCCAGAAAAAGATATGTAAGTGGAAGAACAGTTTCAGGTGAAATTGACTAAATATGAAACCTGCCAAGGCCCCTCAAGATCACTCACTTTCTAATTAGGCTGCTTATTTACATATTGACTGACTCAAGCTCATTCTACAGTTAATGATGTGAAATCCAAGCCTTAGTCTGAGTTCTAATCAATATTTTCTAATTCAATATTTTCTCTCATTCATTCCAAATTTGTTATTGATACCATTTGAGAAATGACAGCATTTCCTAGGTTAACAATTCCTTTTCCAAAAAAAAAAGTGTATTTTAGCCAGGCTTGTGGCTCACGCCTGTAATCCTAGCTACTCCAGAGGTTGAGAACTGAGGATTGCAGTTCAAAGCCAGCCAGGGGGAAAAAGTCTGTGAGACTCATCACCAATTAACCACCAGAAAACCAGAAGTGGTGCTGTGGCTCAAGTGATAGGGCGCTAGCCTTGAGCTGAAGAGCTCAGCGAAAGCACCCAGGGCTTTTTTTTTTTTCTTTTTTGGTCATGGGGCTTGAACTCTGGGCCTGGGCACTGTCCCTGAGCTCTTCAGCTCAAGGCCAGCGCTCTACCACAGCACCACTTCCATTTTTCTGGAAGGTTAATTGGAGTTGATTGGAGTCTCAGGGACTTGCCTTCCCAGGCTGGCTTTGAACCCAATCCTCAAATCTCAGCCTCCTGATTGGCTAGGATTATAGTCTTGAGCCACAGGTGCTTGGCTGAGATACTTCGATTTGAGGGAAAATGTATCTAGATATTTGAACTGTTGATTTTGTTTATGTCATGAAATTTTAGTAAATGTTTTGTTTACCATAGCCTTAAAGGTATTATTCTACAAGAAATAAATAAGTCCTGATTTATTGATCCATGCTTAAGATTAAATGCTTGTTTGTATGATTTTAACAGTTCCTTTTCATATTTTCATATATGTTTCATGAAATCAAATATATAAACATTAACAGAGACATGACATGTCCTGAAAATGTGTTGTTATGGAGCAATGGGAAAAAAATTGAGGTAAGTGGATAATCAAAACAGTGGACTGTTGACTAAGATTAATCTGAGCTTCCCTGGATCAAACAGAGAAGGACCTATAGCATGGAACTCCACCTCAAGAAACCACACCGAACAAACTGCGACTAATGAGTCTGGCACAAACTGAGAAGATTCAAATGTAAACATCTACAAGAGGGAAAACAAACAAAAAGAAACCGACTTCGCTGCCCAGGATCTAACCAGAGAGCCACATCCCGATTTTTCTGCCTTTATTTTCTTTTCCACTCCTGCCTCCTCTTTTTCCCCCTTGCTACCCTCCAGTAACTCAACCTCACCAGACGACAGCAACAACATACCTGTGATCCAGAAGCGGAACGGGGGTCCAGAATAAGCAGCCAAGGCAGCATTCACCAGGAAAGCCACGTTCAGAGACTCCAGCTGGTAACAAGGCCCGTCCGGCAGGGCCTCTGGTTTGCTCAGTGGGTCCCTTCAATCCAGACTAGAATCTTCAGGGCCTCTATTTTCAGGACAGTCTTGCTGGGATTTGTCTTTGCTGGTTTCTAATGTTGGTAGCCCCCCCCACCCCCAGAACAGTCTCTGTGGGTCTCTCAAGCCCGTAGACACAGCCGCAGCCTCTCAAAGCCCACCTGTGCTCTCCCATAGGAGCCATCTCTACCCACGCCTGCCAGGGGTCTGCGCCCAGCCTAGCCAGCCCCAGGGGTCTGCGCCCAGCCTAGCCAGCCCTTGTGGCCCCTGCAGGGAAGCCTCAGGCAGCCCTTCTGCACCCAAGCAAGCCCGAATTTACCCAGACAGGATGCCGCCAGCCAACCACAGCGCCAGCTGGGCCCAAAACGCTGCCATTGCCTTTCTGAGTAGGTTGCTGATGACCCACATAGCGCTCAGGTGTGGAGGTGGGCAGAAGGGATGTCTGCGCCCAGCGGGCCTCAGAAGCCTAGCCTATCCGCGCACTCCCCCAGAAGCCCCGGCCCCACAACACGCAGGTTGCACCCATACAGCCCCAAAGCCCATCCCTGTTTTCTCACGCAGAACGCCCTACTTACAATGCGGAGGGTCTAAGCCGAGCCCGCCCCAGAAGCTCACCTGAACATAGTTGTGCAGGATGCTGCCAGTGGCCCAGAGCACTACAGCTCACATCTAACTGGGCCCAAAGGCCCATCCATGCATCCAGAGTAGCACACCTCCAGAAAGCACTCTCAGCTGGACTCAGAAGCCCGCCCACATGTCTTGGAGGGAACACCAGCACTACAGCATCCACAAGAAAATCCCAGCTCATTCACATTTAACCTAATACCTAAACAGCCTCTACAAACCCTGAACCAAGATGCATAAATCACAATGAAAGATCACAATATTCATGAACAATCAAGACAATATGCCACTCTCCAAACCCAACAAAAATCTCAGCGGGGGGGGGGAGGGGAGGGGTATGGGAATGAAATAAATGGGCAGATCCACAAATAGAAGAGTACAGGAAGGACATTGTGAAGAAAATTCAGGATGCCCCAAAAGACATCAACAAACAGACATAAACTTTACATATCTCAAGGAAAGCCATGAAAGATGAAATTAACAAGGAGGTAAATACCATGAGAACTGACATGAACAAAGACCATGGAAACATGAAAGTCTCGATCTCCCTATTGCAAAGCACAGTTGAATGCATAAGCTATAGAATAAGTCAAGTGGAAAACAAGGTAACAGGAGTGAGGATAAAACAGAGGAATTAGAACAAAAACCTCAAAGTCATGGTAAAAACACTCAGAACATACCGAAGAGATGTATTTATAAGGTATCATGTGATTTTTTTTTGTTGCTTTGTATGTCCCTCCCCCATGACATAACCCCTGTTTTCAATGTATTTGATGTTGGTATAATTTGGGGAGGGGAAAGAAAAAAACAAATTGTTTAAATAGGGATACAGGTGGACTCATTGCAACAATGAGATGTACAAGATATTATGTGGAAAAACGAACTTTACAATTTAGGGGGGGAGGGTCGCTGAGGAGGTAGGAGGGAAGAGATGGTTGGAGAAAAACAAAGGAGGAGGCAACAATGTTGGATAAGAAATGTACTCATTACCTTGCTCATGTAACTGTAAACCCTCTGTACAGTATTTTCACAATAAAAAACTTAATTAAAAAAGAATTGGCAGATTAGGCATAATGGGGATAGATAAGAATTCAAAACTAAAGGCACTGAAAACCTAATATTATTATTATTATTTTGTCAGTCTTGGGGTTTGAACTCAAGGTTTGGGCACTGTCCCTGAGTTTTTCTGTTCTTCAGTACTCTACCACTTTGAACTACAGTCTCTCAGACTTTCTGGCCTCAACAGGCATTGAAGCATGATCCTCAGATCTCAGCATCCTGAGTAGCTAAGATTACAGTTGTGAGCCACCAGCACCCAGCTGAAAAAATCTATTTAATAAAATCATGATAGAAAACTTACCCAATCTCAAGAGAGAATCTCACCTGCCTGAGAAAGGCATACAGAACTCCTAATAAAAAAAGATCCAAGGAGAAATGCTTTTAGATTCATGATTGTGAAAACTTTGGACTTAAAAAAAATAAGGAATTAATTTTAAATGTTAGGAAAATCAAACAGGGCACTTTACTACAATGGAAAGAAGATTTGAGTTACTGCTGATTTCTGTACACACACTCGGAACACAAGGAGAACCTAGAGTGGGATAATGAAAGCCCTGAAATGACAATTGCAAACCTGAATTAGTCTACCTGGCAAGCTAACATTCATGATAAACTTACCCTTTTTACAGATAAGATGATCAAATATCAAAAAGATCCAAGAGACTCCATTCCCAAGCTCTTACAAGTGATCAATAACTTTGGCAAAGTAACAGAATATAAAGTTAACCCACAAAAAAGAGTAGCAGACTTAACCTATAAAACATTAGCCTACAAAAAAAAACAAATAGGGACGCTAATCAGGAAAATAACTCCATTTTCAATAGCCTCAAAATAAAGTGAGCATGTGGGAACAAATGTTAACTAGGGATGCAAAAGACCTAAAGCAAAAAACAATAAATTATTGAAGAGAGAAACTGAAGATGACATCAGGAAATGGAAAGACCTTCCATGTACATGAACAGGTAGAATTAATATTGTGAAGATGAGCATATAATAAAAATGATCTACAAATTTAACACAATCCCCATCAAAATTCCAGAGACATTCTTTACCAAGAAAGAGAAAACAGTCCAGAATTTCATATGGAATAACAAAAGACTTCAAATAGCCAAAGCAATTCTAGACAAAAAACAAACAACAAACAACAAAAAACCAATGCTGGTTGTATCACAGTCCCCTCTCTACTATAGAACTACCATAATGAAAATAGCTTGGCATTGACACAAAATTAGACCTGTAGATAAATGGAACAAACCCAGAAATAAAATTATATTTTATATAATTAATTATTTGATATTTGATAAGGGAGCCAAAGATATATGGTGCAACAAAGAGAGCTTCTTCAGTAACTGGTGTAGGGAAAACTAGGCATGCATATGTAGAAAACTAAAAGTGGATCCTGGTTTGTCACCATGCACTAATACCAACTCTAAGTGGATCAAAGATCTCAACATCACCCCTTAAACTTTGAAATGACTGCAAGAGGTAGTAGGAGAAGCACTACTTATAAGCATAGGCAGAAACTGTTTGAAAAGAGTCCCAGGGGCACAGCAGATTGGAGAAAGACTTGACAAATGCTACTACATTAAAAAAAAATGCTTTTGCATGGCAAAGAGAATAGTTACTAAACTAGAAAGACAGCCAACTGACCAGGAGAAGTTTTTTAATACATCTGACAAAGATCTAACATCGAAAAGGAGTTTGTGGAATTAGGCCCTCACAAAGCTAATAAACCAGTCATTAAATGGACAAAGGAGGTAAGGGGAGACAGAAGAGGTAAAAATGGCAAAAAGCTATGAATAAAAGAAATGGTGCTTACACACTGGAATTTAAATAGTCATCTGCATGGAAATGGATGGACCTAGAAGAAATCATGCAAAGTGAGGTGAGCCAAGCTCAGAGAGACCAATGGAATGTTTTCTCTTAGATCTAGCAGAAGCCAGATCTAAGATATACCCAGACATGATCAATTATATAGGACCCAGGCATTGACACACAGTAAGACCAAAGGAGGATGCTTTTAGGAAAGGAACATGCCTCCGATCACCTAAAATAATATTTTTATGTTTTGTTTTTTATATATTTTCATTAAATATCTATTTTATTGTAAAGATACGTAGAGTGGCTACAATCACATGAGCAAGGTAATGAGTCCATTTCCTATCAAGCATTATTACCCCCTCCTTTGTTTTTTCCCTACCTTTTATTGAAATAAACTGCAGGAAATGGAAACAAGAAGTTTTTTTTTCTTTCTTTTTATCTTGTTTGTTCATTATCTGTCTTTGGAGGTGGGTAAGGGGGAGAGGAGAAATGGAGAGACAACGGGTGAACAAATACTACAGCGTTACACAGTTGACACTATGTTGAAAATGAACTATATCACTTGGGGCTGGGCCAGGAGGGAAAAACTGTGAGATTGAAGGAAGGGGTAACACTGTCCAAAAAGAATGTACTCATTACCTGACTTGTGAAATTGTACCCCTCTGTACTTCACCTTTATAATAACAATAAACTAAACAGGTAAAAGAAAAAAATGAATGAGTTAAATATGTTGTCCCACATTAAAAATAAATTAGAGTGTAAGCTACATAACATGGCCACAGTATTAAAAAAAAGTAAAGAAAAACCTGTATATATTTATATTTTCCTAAACATAATAAATTTAAGTAACTCAAACAATTTAATACCAAGCAACAACTCCATTAAAAAATGAGGAAAACCTGGGTGCCGGTGGCTCACGCCTGTAATCCTAGCTACTCAGGAGGCTGAGATCTGAGGATCCTGGTTCAAAGCCAGCCTGGGCAGGAAACTCCGTGAAACTCTTATCTCCAATAAACCACTCAGAAACCCGGAAGTGGCACTGTGGCTCAAGTTGTAGAGTGCTCACCTTGAGCTGAAGAGCACAGGGACAGCGCCCAAGCCCAGAGTTCAAGCCCTACGACTGACAAAAAAAAAGAAAAGAAAAGAAAAAAAAGAACAGACGTTTTTGGAAGAGGACATACAAATGCCCAATGAGAAGGAGCAAACTTTGGCATTACTATTTATTATGGAAATCTAAACTAAAACTAAATGAAATATCACCTCTCCTTTTTAGCATGACTGTTATAAAAATATGAAAGATTACTTATTGTATACTCTTTAAAAGTCTTTTATTGTTAATGAAAATGTGGAGGAAAAGATACTTTGTAATTTTGTAAGCTCAGAAGGAAATTAGGACAAGTATAAATTTCCCTGAAAATAAAAATCTCCCTTTGAGAATATTGAAGGAATATCTGTACTTTAAGGTTATTACAGCCATGTTCACAATAGTCAATGAATGGAATCAGCCTAAGGTCTCACTAGTGAATATGTGGGGTAGCTATTTCTGGTGTGGGGAATCTATGATACTAGGCACTTGAGAGGCCGAGGCTGAATGATTAACATTCCAAGCCAACCTGGGCTACATAAAGAGATCCTGCCTCAAATACATACATACATACATATACACACATATACACATATAATTGGACTAATATTCAATCTTTAAAGAGGAAAAATGATCTAATGGACAACAACATAAATGAGTCACGGTCTTTGTCTTAAGTAAAATGAGTATGAAACAGAAAGAACATGTTTCAGGTTCTCACTTAACTATGAACTCTAGAGAATTTCAACTCACAGAAAGAAAGAGCAAAACACTGGCTGCCAGAGAATGAGGAAATAGGGTAATGCAGATTTTTGAAGCAGAGTATAAAGTTGTAGATAGATAGAAATCACAGGTTTTGAGATCTATTGCTATCAGAGAAGCAATTCTCAACAGCAAAAAATTATTGTATACTTTAAAATAACTAAGAAAATAAATTTCAAATGTCTTAGCATAAAAATAATAAGCAAATGATGTGATAGATGTGCTTATTAGCTCAATTTAGCAATTTTCATGTTGTAGACATATATCAAAGTATCACATTATATCATGTAAGCGTATGCAATTATAATAGCCAATTAAATTTTATATTAATGACAGTCAAACAAAAATAAAAAGGGACAAATGTAAGTTAATTGCTGGTAATTCAAGAGAATTGAAAGAGGATGGTTTTTGTGTGCAACTTTTATTTTCATGTTTATAAGTTAGATATTACTTTGTATTTAAATAAATATAAATGTACATTTATACTTTTTCCTAACATAACAGATCGGATTAATTTAGCTAATGCTTAATCGTATTAATATTTCAGGTTTACAAAATAATGAATATTAAGCCCTACTATGTTCCAAAGAAAATGAAAGTATTTAATATGGGATCCTAGTTACATGTTAACAAATATAATGTAAGGTAGAATCACATAGGAAAATTAGGAAGCTTTCAGAGCCCAAATATCACAATGAATAATTTTTGGTCTGTTATTTCACTAAATATAATTTCCTCCATTATCCTTTTCATTCATAAGTGTACATAGATATGTGTTTGCATGTGAACAAATACTCAAAAACTATGGAGATATGGGATGAAAACAGTAATATGATCTTTAATTAATGTGACTGGTACTTATGCCCCTGGCCAACAGATGCCTAAATGAATAAAACAGGCTGCATATGAGAAAGAATATGAAAGTGCCATTGATATATGCCTCTGGCATCAATATGTCAGTTATAAATACATGTTAACGTCATACGCTGGCCAGAGCAACTTAGAAATTTTTGCATTAGGTCTGCTTGACCTTTAAAGTTTTAAATTGAGTTTTTTTTAACTATAGACAGAATTAATTTATTGTTTTCATGCTTTGAGTTTAATTTGCACATTTATAATAAAGTGACTTTTCCTAACTAGTGTAGAACAGGTCTTACTGCCATTGCTCTTTGAGATTTAGTTGTTGGTCTGGCAACCCTCAGAAACTGACCGAGGCATCCTTACTCATTGCCTGTCCAGAGAAGACTGCTAGCAAAGCTAACAGAACTCTCACATCCTTTCTGATAGATGCTTCTCTAACTTTGTTGCAGCTCAAGTAGAAGTTGCTTTTATGCACTAATTGTGCCAGAGTAGTTATAGGAACGTTTAACTTTTGAAAGTTCTAGCATTTGAAAGGTTGTTGGCTAAAAGCATTGGGGGTAGAGGAAGCCATGTACCCAGAAGGTTCATAATGTAGTGTCATAATGAAGTTCCCATTCTACAAAACAGTATATGAATACAAGGTGTCTGACAACACTGTCACCCATCGCTCCTAACCCATCCCTTCTCTCACTTTTCTTTTTTCTTAAAATATTGAGATTAGGTGGTTACATAAATTTCACATATTTCACAGTATTGTAGAATAGTCATATTTAGTTAAAATCACAAACACATTTTAAATTGAATTTTTAAACCTCTGAACTACTAGGAATTTTCAAACCTCTGAACTACTAGGAATTTTCATATCATTCTAGATCCATTTTCCCTAGATTTTCTATATTGCTAGGGGACTTATACTGATTCATCTACCCACTTTTAATTAGATTTTTAGCACTTTTATGTTACATATAATGTTATTATGTATATGCATACATTATATATATGTATATATCTATAAGGAAGAGTATCTGTTTATAAGAAAGAAGAACATCTGGTCACATGTTACAGTATGGATGAGACTTGACATTATGCTAAGAGAAATATGCCAGTCATGGAAGATGATACCATAAATACATAACAGACATAAATGTTCAGAAATTACATCAAGCATAAATACCATCTGATTCCATTAATGAGATATGTAATGTAGTAAAACTCAGAAAAACAGGAAAGACAATGGTGATGGCTAGGACCTGAAAGGAGGAGAAAATGTGGAGGAACTGTTCAAAGTGTACAGTTGTAGTCAAGTAAGACGTATATATTTTTACCATTAGTAGCTCAATATTGTGCTTATAGCTAACAATACTGTACTCTTGGTTAAAGATGTGTTAAGATGTATCTCATGCATACACTTATACTATATTTTTTAAGTTATAGGGTTCATAGTAAGCCAATCACTCAGACTTCATTCAACTGATAAGACTAAGTGCATTTTTGCATCAGTTGAGTCTTTCAAGTCATCTTCTGAAACTTGTCTACACACAGTAGCTGACAGTTTGATTAATGAAACCATGAAATCATCATGAAAGGAAGCAGTGACCACAACAACAGATTTAGAATGTGTAAACCTTAATTTGAGTCTACTGCTCTAGTGTTCTCTTGAGATTTTCCTATGTTGAAAAATAGGATTTTGTATAGGCATACCAAATGTTTGCTATATTTAACAGCACAAATATGGATTTGTAGCATTAATTGAAACAGAGTTGTGGTGATCAACTTTTCTTTTCTTTCCCTTTCCTTTCTTTTCTTTTCTTTTTTCTTTCTTTTTTTTTTTTTGTCAGTCATGGGGCTTGACTTCTGGTCCTAGGTACTGTCCCTGAGCTCTTCAGCTCAAGGCGAATGCTCTACCTCTTAAGCCACAGCATCAGTTCTGGTTTTCTGATGGTTAATTGGAGATAAGAGTCTCATGGACTTTCCTGCCCAGACTGTCTGTGAAAGGTGATTCTCAGATCTCAGCCCCCTAAGTAGCTAGGATTACAGGCATGAGCCACCAGAGCCCAGCAGTCATCATTTTAATAACAGCAAAAGTAGTAGCAGCAGCATTCATAACCTACTTCATTTACTTGCAATACTACTTATCTCTTTCTTAAAGATACAAATTCTGCTTACTTATTATACTGATTCTTTTTTCATTTTCTGCCTTTTCCCAACAAAATAAATAGCTCTGTAAAGTCAGGAATTTTTATGTATTACACTTCTTGATAATCACAAAACTCCAGAAGAATAGAGGTGCTCAAAAAATATTCTTTAAAAAAAATCTCAGGGTGTGAGCACCGTACCTGAGGTTGTTTTTGCTCAAGACTAGCACTCTACCACTTGAGCCACAACTCCACTTCCAGCTTTTTGATAGTTAGTTGGAGAAAAGAGTGCCCTCACGATCTGACTTCAAACCCCAATCCTCATATTTGAGCCTCCTGAGTAATCATCCAACATCAGCATCAGTCACCAGCATCTGGAAATCTATTTTTTCTCATTTTATTTATGCTATATTATCTTTAAGTAGGTGTACAAAGGATGTGCCACTTGACAAAGCAGTTTATGAATACAATGCTTCTTGATCAGTGTCACCTCCTCAACATTCTCACCCCCCTCTTCCCTTACTTTTCTTAATTTTTTGGTACATACAATGAGTTCTTGACTGCATTCTTTCTGATTTCCCCTTTCACTGGTCTACCCCTGTCCTCTTGGCCCCACCCTTCTCCTGGAGGTACCCATTTCCTGGTTTTGATTTTATTGAGTTTAAACCTAATCTTTCTAAAAGATTATACTACTTGAGCTTCCGAAGAGTCTATTATACTTCAGCTAATTGAGAATTTCTATTCTATGTATCTGTTTTGATCATGTAGTATAGGGGAGATCACTTCAGCTACTGTGGGACTATATCATGAGGGGAAACTACCGTTAGTCATCCAAAGACACTTCGCTTTCTCAGGCACAGGAGCACATAACACTTTGAGAAACATTTTCTAATTAATATACTTAATATATATTTACAGCATACAGCTTATGATGGTGGATGCTGGAGGAAAATTATAATCAATAATTATTATCTTCAAAGAGCTCACAGTTGGAAAGAAGAAATTAATAGATAAGCAGATATTTGCAGTAGATTAATTTTCCAGTCAGTCAACACATACTTCTTGAGTTTCTGCTTTTTGTCAGGTATTTTTCTAGTCATCAAGGATGTGTCAGTGAATAAGAGTTTCTTCTCTGTTGGAGGTTTTCTAATTGGGAGCACAGTCATAAACAAATTCATAAGCAAGTATGCATTGTGTGAACTAATGATAATTAATATGGAGAAAACAATGAAGCTAATTAGGAGAAATAGGAAGTACACATGGCGGTATTTTACCTAGGATAGTGAGTGTACATTTCATTATAAAGTGACATTTGAATAGAGAGCTGATGGATTCTAAGAGCAGATCATGTAAGTCTCTAGAGAAAGGAGATTTAAAGCAAAGAGAACACTTCAGTTCAAAGATCCAGAAGCCAGAGATGATGTGTTTGTTGAAGGACCAGCTGAGCAGCCATTTTGGCAAAGAAATGGAGTAAAGAGGAAGGTAGATGAGTTGAAGACTGCTAGTTCAGATCACATGATTGCCTTTCAAAGGTTTAATTCCCAAAGAGGTACAATTTGGGATGGTGTGATTCCATTTGGGTGGGATCACACCACCCCAAATAGCTCTAGTGAGTCATTAGGTCACTGAGAACATGCCCCTACAGGGGACTGTGAGACACTGGCCAAATACCCCTTTCTTTAGGCTTCCTCGCTAGTTTTCCCCCTAATATTTGCCCTATAAGATCATCTCTTTGATAAAAGAGAAGTATGTTTTATATGTTTCAACATCCCCGAAATACATACACCAAGAACAAGAACACACTTGTTAAGTATATGCAAAAGGTAACAATCACAATAAAAATAGAAATTAGAAAAGATACGTTTACTATAAAACTGCCCACTTAGTCTAATATAAATTCTTTAGCAAGCATCTAATCAAGCAATGATTGCTTGTCTTGGAAAATCCTTTATTTGAGTTCTGCTGCATATTTTTAAATGTTTCCTCTAAATAACTGTATATAATTACCTTGTAAATTAGCAAAACCAAAGGAGACTCTTATAGAATAATCTTCAAGTTTAATGAGAAGTTTCTTTCTTGCTTTTTTCTATGAAAAGGGTTTTTCCTCAGGTGCTAAATAAACTCATTTGTGAATTCTAATGACTGTGTCATTACGAAGATATTATAGGAAATGATCCGAGGCTCCTTTTGGTCTTTCATTCCCCATAGAGAGCATCCTTAATGTCATCTATTCAGGATTTACCTCTTGGAAAATGCAACTCAGTCACCACCCTGTTGTTTTTCCAAATTCCATCCTGACTTTTAATCTAATTGATTCAGAATTTGGCAATCATTAACTAAATACTACAGCAGAAAAAACATCTGATTAGACTAACATAATTTTTATCAATTTAATACTTATGTTACAAATCTCATCCCATTTTAGAAATCTTGAGCAATGAACATTTTAGCTAAATGTACTGACATCCACCACTGAATAATGAAATAATGCATTATGATCACATTGTTACTTTCTCATTATCTAATTGCTATTTTGTTATATAAAATGGCTATCTTTAGGTATTCTTGAAATATCAAAGACTAAAAACAATTATTTGAACCCAAAATTTTAACAAACATAAACCCTCATATTAACTAAGCAAATATAACATTAGTTTCAGAACAAAACTAGTGGTAACAGAAGAGAATGCCCATTTCCCAATTTTCACATGCTTTACTGACAAGCCCAATAAACTTTAGCTATATGCTATATAATGCTCAAATCACTTAGTCTGATTTTGGCTATTAATTTCTAATTCTAGCATTTTTTGCTAAGTAAATTATCTAGTAGGCTGTATTCAAGGTATTTGACCATTTTATAATTCTAAGATTTTCTGAAAATTTAAATTTGATAGTACTCTACATCATAATTACCAAAAACTCAACTTATTTTCAAAAATCTACGTTAGAAGATGTCACAAAGCAGTGAGACAAAGGATTAACTAACTCAGCAGTGATACTCATTCGATACTATGTTGGAAATGAACTATACAACTTGGGGATGAGGGGAGGTTGGTACAGGAAAAATTGGGAGAAAATGAGGGAGGGGTTGACATTGTTCACGAAGAAATGTATTCATTACCTGATTCATGTAATTGTAACCCCTCTGTACATCATCTTTACAATTAAAAAACAAACAAACAAAAAAGAAAATGTTATGAAGATTAAAAAACTCAGGGGAAAAGAATACCATCAAATTTTAATGAGTATTGAGCTTTCACTAGTTGGAAAAATCTAGGGCATAGACAGGCTTTAATTGTGTTAATAACTCATACTCTATAAAACCACAGTACGTCTATACAGCACATTAGCATGTATCATTTCATTGTATATCCATGACAACTACAAAGTAGGCTGGCAGCATTTCCTCCATTTTTGTAGATGTAAAAATGGGCTTCAGAAAAGTAAATTAAGTAGCCTGAGGTGGAATGGTAAGTGTGTATCTATAATCCAAGTTTCTTGAGGAGATTAGGCATTGAAAAAAATATCGAATTGAAACACAGTTCTCATGACTGAGTATTAATACATGACCTGAAACAACAGATTACAATTCAACACTTATCCAACACGATGGTCTAAATAAGAGTAATGTCTACTAAAGTCTACATGTAAATTCCTGTGCCTAGGATGGTGGTATTGGGAGCTACTAGGGCTTTTTTGTGGTAGAGTCTGATGGGAGTTCCTGTGATCACTAAAGATATGACATCAAGGGGAGCTATGTCTCTTCCTCTTTCTTTTCTTCTGCTCCCTGACCAGAGTATTACAAATTTACTCCTACATACTCTCTTACCATGGTATGCCAACCATCACCTTTGACAGAACTAAGCCAGTGAAACTATGAGGCCTTCAAACTTTGCATCTTATTAGCTCAATATAGTTTTCCTCTAAAAATTAGTTGCAGGTTATTTTGTGTTATAGTATGATACACAGAGCCTATCACTGCATTCACATGTGAACTTATTCCCTGGATTAAAATGATGAAGATAATCCTGTACATATTTCCACTGGATCTTTACTATAAGAGGAAGATATTAACTAAGAGTCACAGCCACAGTGAATTACTTTGTGCTTGGAGTTCTGGAGCTAAGCTCTTCTCTACTTCCTGCTATCATAGAGGAGTAGGTTCTGCACTATCTCACCACAATTGCTGTAACTACTTATGCATGTACTCCTAGAATTGGCTCCTGGTACTAAAAATGTGATGACTGGGGCTGCCTCAACTCCAGAGTTTGTGGAGAACAAAAGGTTACAGGGAGACAAGTGAGATGAATCTGAAGAAGCAGGGGCCACTCTTACAGAGGCTCTAGGGTTTGGATTTCACGAGTAGCATCATCAAGCTAGTGAAGGAGATATCATCCTCACCTACTATGAAAAATTCTAGAGAGCCCAATGAGGGAGCAAATAAACACTCCAGAGAATATCCACATAGAAATGATCACTGATAGCAGCAGACATGAGATGCCCAGGAAACAACAGAGAAGTATGTCATCTGACATACAGAAGAAACGAGCAAAGTCACCAGTGGCCTTCCAGAAAGCAGGTATTTGTCATTCAAGTATCTGAAACCATTCTTTTGGAACCATCATTTTGGAGGAATCTGAAAGAGAGAGGGGGGAAGGAGAGAGACAGAGACAGAGACAAATACAACTGTTTGCCAGTTCCCAGCTAAAGCAGCAGCCACTGTTGAGCTGCTTCTGGGAAGGTGCCAGCCCCACTTTAGATGACACCTTGTGCCCAACTCTAAATTCTGGCTCGATAGATGAACAAAATTACTTATTTCTCTAAACACTGGTGTCACAGCCCTCGTAAACTACTTTGTGCTTGGAGTTCTGGAGCTAAGTTCTTCTCTACTTCCTGCTATCATAGAGTAGGCTCTGCACTGTCTCACCAAAATTGGTGTAACTACTCATGCATGTACTTCTAGACTTGGCTCCTGGTCTACTTCACCAATGTGTATACTGCTGATACCAGCAGTGATGACTTTCCTGGCCACCCAAATCCCACAGCTATACTCCTTCTACATATGCATGTGTTTCAGGATTTTCTTGGCAATTCCATAGGCACCACTCCTCCTTCACTACCAACAATGACCCAAACCCAGTGGCAAAAGGGATGTTCTCAGCCACAATCTCCCCAGTTGGACAAAGCAGTCAGGGAGAATTTCAGCACTCATTGCCACTAAAAGGACCCTATCCATCCTCACTGCCAGTGCACACATCTACAGCACTGCCAAGTCTAAGATTTCGACTAAGTCTAAAATCTTCATCCACACTGATTCCATCAAACGACATCACTCAGAGACCACAGAATGGGGCCCCTGCTAGGACTAGAATCAGTCCATTGCACCCCATTGTTCCTCCATTGGAGTGGAAAGTCCTTCCAAAAGTTAAAAGGAGAGACAAAGTCTAAGAGAAGTGATTGTTTCCTCAAACAAACAGAGATCAACATAAGGCCTCAAGAAACATAAAACTCTGTAGTTTGGATGTTGCCTCTAACCTCAGCTACTGGGAGGCAGAGATAAAGGTGATCAGCATGTAGGGCTAGCCTAGATAAAAAGTTTAAAAACTCCCATCTCACTGGGTAGGCATATTGGCATGGGCCTGTCATTCCAGCTAAGTAAGACCCTTAAGCAGAATTGCTGTCCCAGATAAGTCTAGTCAAAAAGTAAGATGTGAAAAATTACATGGACTAAGTATAAAGCAAAGCTGTAGCCAGGTATCTCCCAATGTTAGAATGTCAGTTATCAAAAAGATGAAAGATAACAAAAATATTATTGTGCAAAGAAATGTAGATAGATAGATAGATAGAGCCATCATTATAGAAATTGGTTATAAGATGTTATTAAAGAAAAAGATGGAATCAACACAGTATTCTCCAGAATTATTACCACTTGGTGGATGTAATTACCAAAGGAATGGAAATCACTGCCTCATAAAGATATGTGCACTTCCATGTCTCAAATAGCAATATTCACAATAACCAAGCTATGTAATCAGTATCTATCCATAGATGAATAGATAAGAAAATATGGCATATAAATTCAAAATAGAACACTTCTCCACCTCAAGAAAAGAGAAAGGAATCTCATCTTGGTTGAACTTAGAGCACAGTTATATCACATAAAATTGTGAGGCATAAAGAGACACATATACCATGAGCCCATATATATGTATAATCCAAAAAGGGCAGCCTCACAGAAGTATAGAATGCTTGTCAGATGTTAGGATTGAAGAGGAATGGGAAAATGTTTCAAGGACATCAACTCTAATTAGAAATGAAGAAGTTGAAGAGATCTTGTGACTATTGTAGTGAACTGTTACTAATATATCCTTAAAAGTTAAGAGTGTAGATAATAAGCTTTCTTTTCACAAAAGTATGTGAAGTATTTTAATGTCTTGATTTAAACTTTCCGCACTGTATTCATAATTGATATCTTGTTGTCATTCTAAATATATACAATTTCCATCTGTCAGTAAAACAAACTTTAAAAGAATCGATATATTTCTGATCTATTGGGAAGTAACCGTGGCAGCGTAAGATGATCTACAACAGCAAAATGTGATGGAATTATATAACTCTGGTTTCAGGGTCCAGAAAACATATGATAAGGCCAAGAATGGATTCCCAGAGACCATTTAACAGGTGAGATATTACAGAGCTATGGAAGGAATCCTTTAAGGGCTATGAAGAGAATAGAATGGATTTTAGAGTTTGTTAAGTTTGGAAATTATCACTTACCCAGAACTTGGTGATGAATTGGACATGTAGATGAGAAATAAGGAGATTCCGGTAGTGCCATTTAGATTCTGGCTGACAATAAGATAATGTTAAAGGAGTGGTTTGCTAAACCCGTTCCAGTTGCATTTGTATTTGGGAGAGGAAGCACATAAGCTGGACAAACTACAGTATCTGCCCACCTTCCCCCAGTGCTTACTCTGTGCATATCCTGATATGAAGAATTTACTCACTTAATCTTCCCCACAATGTGATGAAGTGATGCTACTCCCACTTACAAATGAGGAAACTGAGGCACCAGAAGATAATTAATGTGTTCCAGAACATGCAGGTGAGAAGAGATAGAGCTGGAATGTAAAACTTGGCAGGCAGCCCAAATTGTTTGTTTAGCCACCTCACATACTGTCTCTGTACAATAACCTCATTTTCAGAATAATATATTTCCATCAATTCCTAACGTCCAGTGCAGAGGCAGATGAGCACCATTCATCCAGTAACACAGGGTACCTTATCCTAAAAAGCCTGGACTAGGTCCCAAGTAAAGAGTAGATTTATCCTCGCTTTATTTTAGGCCTGAATGAGCCTGGCAGAATAAATAACCATATACTTAATGATATTAGATACATTTCTTACATACTCAATGTATTATTGCCATATACTCAACATCAAGAAATTCAATCCAAGTCACTTTGGTTCCTCTAGTTTCTTTGACATGCTAAAAATAATCTAAATTATAATCAGTCTAAACCTTCAATAACAGCCTCACATTATAGTTACAACTTCAAATTATGTTTACTGAAAAAAAGTATTGTGACTGCATATCTTGATTCAAATCTACCAGTGCACATTTAGTGTATGGTAGTGTACCCATAGTCAGAAAACAGGACACCCTTTGCCTGTTTGCCATTTGGGATTCTCTGTGGAGAACAATAAATAAAACCCAATACCCTTAGACTCAAATTATATATGTGTCTGTGTGGTTACACTCCTCTGCTCCTTATACCTCCTTCTCTTACTCCTTCCATATACTTAAACTTTGGTATTATTTTGTTTAAAACTTACTAATGTAACTATACATTTGTCCTTCCTGAAAGTGCCAATGATCTGATTTTGTTATCATCTAAAATAAATGTTCTGACTTTAAGAGAAGAATCTGTATTGGCCAAAGAGGCACTATATGATAAACAATCGGGATTACAGAGAGCATGAATTTATCTTTGGTAAGGAAAATTTAGCCCTTTCTTTGATATTTTCCCAGCATAGATGATAAATTGTTAGTAGAAGATTCTTTAATCATCCAATGGAGTTTATAATGCTAATATTAATATTTATTTTTGACATCTAATAATAATTTTAGTTCATTACTTACCAGATACTGAGTACATTTAAACTTAAAAGCTATTTAAATGTATTATTTCAGTTAGTTCTCAGAATATACTGTTACTGTCCCATTTAACAAAATACAATGATTAAGGGAAGCTAAATATCTAGTGCATAGGTGAGCAGGGATGAAGTCATCAAAAAAGAAAAGAGCAGCAATTTCCTAGCTGTCTCCAAATCTACTACTTAAAATAAATACACTATAAGGTAAGTCTAAAATCATCATCTCCACTCAGAGCTATAATAACATTTCTTGCACTTTGATAGATACATGTTATACTTTACAGTTATTTTTAGGGATGATATAACTTTCAGGTCATTGCCTGTGCATGAACTTGACCATGTGTCATCTACAGATCAATCTGGAAGAATTATTTGTATTGTGTAATCATATAACACTGAAGTTGAATGTAACACTGTAATTTAACTGCCAATTAATACGTCTTCTAAAACAGCAGATTAAGATTTGGCTTTACCAGGAGAAGTTACTGGGTTCATTGAGACTGCCTGCCACACTCCATGAAAAGCAATTAAAGGCAATAGAATTTTCTAAAACGCTGAACATATTCTAGAAGTTCTTGTCCAAGGAGCAACTGATTCATGCATCTTGAAAAGCTACTACTTACACATTGAATATTTATTTGTTAAAATCTGACTTCAAAGAGGAATGATTATCTCCTAGGGTGCCTAAACCAATTAAAGAAAATAAAATGTAACTATACTGAATAAGACAAAGAGTTGAATCTTAGGCTTTCTTTAACATGACTTGGAAATGTATTTATTACTCTGAGTCAGGCACAGAAAAATATAGCACATAATTAAGAAATCAAATATACTTAGAACTTCTGTGTACAAAATTGAATAGAGATAATAGGCAAAGAAATTGAAAGTCAAAAGTTCTCTTGAAGTTCACCTCAAGTAGTCTTCCAATAGTTTCCCTCTGGTTTTCTGCAACATAATTTGTCTCTAGGAAGACACAATATTTGAAAGCTTTATTATTAAACACTTCATATGCAGAGAAAATTGTGTTGTTTTAATGGGATTCTCTTCAAGAACTCAATAACCTTCATAAAGGTTCACAATTCAATATCCTTTACTGAATCAGAAATGCCCAAAGCTTTGTGTTTTTTTCTTTAGCTTGAAGTCTGTGATTAGGATGAAGAATACAACTAGCAAAGCTAACATGTCCTGGGCTGGGAAGGTGGCTCAGTGGTAGAGCGCTTGCCTTGCATGTTTGAGGCCCTGGGTTCGATTCCTCAGCACCACATAAGCAAAAAGAAAAAAAAAAAGCTAACATGTCTTTTTCTAGCCTCTTAGTACTACATAGAAATAACTGAGTGGTTACAAGGGGATTGGAGCAGGCAAATAGAGAGAGGAAGGACAACTAATCATACTCATTATATTCATTGTACATATGTGAAAATGGAACCACATAGCTTGAGGGTATGGATGGGATTAAAATATATGAGGAAGAATGATTGACTCATTGTACTAGTAATCTGACTTGTTGAACTGTAAACCCTTTGTACAACTATTTAAAATTAAATGATTAACATTTGAAATATTTAATATTTATTAATTTAATTAACAATTGAATAATTCTTTTTTTTGTTGTTCCAGTCGTGCGGCCTGAACTCTGGGCCTGGGCACTGTCCCTCAGCTCTTCAGCTCAAGGCTAGTGCTTTACCACTTGAACCACAGCACCACTTCCAGCTTTTTTGCTTATGTGGTGCTGAGGAATCAAACCCAGGGCCTCAGGCATGCAAGGCAAGCCCTCTACCCCTGAGCCACCACCCCAGCCCTGAATAATTCTTTTGAGAAGTGGTTTTGATAGATGGCAAATGAATCATAAAATGAAGTGTTTGAAAGTGCCAAAGAGGTACATCAGTTAGCACTAGGAAGGATGTGAGACAATAGACATTATTAGAAACCATGTCAAACTGGCTTATGTAAAGGGATACAGCTTTATTTAACATCACACAATTGTTGGTGAGCCCAGGAATGGGGCTTAGTGATGACAGATATTGTAATAGATGGTTAATGTCTTTCTCTACAATGCCCAAAATAATTCAGAAGGCCTTTTGTGTTTGTAAAATATTCTGCTATTTAAAAATTTTGATCCACTTAAAAAGAAGCAGAAATGAGAAAACAGTCTCTATACTGATAAAACACAAGTCCCCTTTTACCAGTCAGTGAGATATCATGCATTTTGGGAGAAAATTTTTCAGTGTAAAGAGCAGAAGAAAGGTGGCATTTCTAAGAGGGAGCATTGGAGAACTGAGTCTACGGAGCCATCATCTAACTCAGACTGAGAAAATCAGGCTGTGAGGATGTAGGCAGAGCCTCTTTAGATCCTGTAGACATGCAGGTTCAACTCTTCTGTAGGAAGGGAAAGACTGTGAAGTCAAAGGTCAGAACCAAGTGATGGGTGAAAATGATTGGCCTGGTATCTAGGACAGAACAAAAATAAACTAATAATATTTCATACTGATTTCTCTAATTTTCAACAAACTCAAAGGTTTCAGAAAATCTTTTGCAATGTATCTCAAATTATGTGAGACAGTACTGCTTAGCACACACACACACACACACACACACACACACTCACACACACACACCAACAGCAGTGACTGGGATTTCCCCATGCCAATTCAGTATCCACATGAAAATATAGCATTGTGTTGGGTACTTCACCAATTAAATTAAGTAGGGAAGCAGACTGCCTTCAAGGAGAGTCAATCCTGAAGCTTATTTAATCCACTCTCCTTTTTTCACAAGTCCTCAGAGAAAGCCATACTTACTTGACTGTTCTGTTGTGAGCAATTTACTCTCTTCCTGAAGAGTCCCTGACTCCACTGTCTCAGGGCTCCCTGATGCATGTTTGAAAACAGGCAGTAAATGTCAATTCCATGTGTCTCTGGTTCTTCTGGGTACCTCTTATTGCCTTCAGAATAACTTATGCTTTAATATTATTTATAACAATAAAAAGAAGCAACGTAATGCTTTCCAGATGTTAGAAACAAAATTGATCCACAAATATTGTCTATAGTTTCTACAAAGGGAAGCCAGTGCCCAGAAAGTTAAAACATATATCCTCTATTTGATTTTCTTTGAAGAAACAAATACTATATGATAAAAGTCACACCTATTGATTTCAAAAGTGCTAAAATATATCTCTCCAGAAATAAAGGTACGTGACTGGACCACATGTATATAAAAATGATCAACATCAATGATTACCAGGAAAGGGAAAACGTTCAATGAGATATGTCAAATCATAAGCAATAAGATACTTACTACTAAAGGAAAACAACAACAACAACCTAACAGTGCTAACAAAGGTGCAGAGAACCCTACTAGACTTAGTAACAATATAAAACAATGTAGCCACAATGTAAAACAGTAAGGAAGGTCCTCAAAATATTAAAATGTGACTGTCATGTAATTTAACCATATGAGGTATACGTTCAAAATAATTAAAATTAGAATATCAAAGACCAATGTTTATTGTGCATTATATAAAAATATTTGAGATATAGAAATAATTCCAAAGTCCATGAGACAGAAGAATGGATAAACCAAGTGTAGAAAATGCACATGATGAAATATTATTTAGTTTCAAAAAGGAAAGAAATCCTACTATCATTACGCCATGAACATAGAGGTCATTATGCTAAATGAACAAACCTAGTCAAAGAAGTACAAACAATACACAATCACACTTACATAAAGTATACAGCAGACTAAAAAAGGGAGCTCTTGCTAAGTGCTCTGTAGCCATACTTATTTTTCATTAAAGCTTATTTCCCTGGTAAATGAATAGATATAGTTTTGTTTATTTTATTTTCTTCAATGTCAAATTAGACCAGAGTCTCTATATAAAATATATACAAGCCGGGCACTGGTGGCTCAAGCCTGTAATCCTAGCTACTCAGGAGGCTGAGATCTGAGGATCGCGGTTCAAAGCCAGCCCGGGCAGGAGAGACCGTGAGACTCCTATCTCCAATAAACCACCAGAAAACCGGAAGTGGCGCTGTAGCTCAAGTGGTAGAGCGCTCGCCTTGAGCTGAAGAGCTGAGGGACAGCACCCAAGCCCAGAGTTCAAGCCCCACGACTGACAAAAAAAAAATATATATATATATATATACAAGTGTGCAATCAGTTTGATTACAGAAAGAAAGAAATATTAACACAGTCTCTTAATTGGAAAGAAATTCAGGAAATAATAACAACTACTCTTTTACTTTTATAAGTGAAAACAAAATGAAAAGCAGAAAATCAATACTCATAAGCTTAAGATTCTATTTTAGTTCTTTTATTTTCTTTCTTTTTTTTTTTTCTTTTTGTTTGGGGGTCGGTTGTGGGGTTTGAACTCTACACCTGGGCACTGTCCCTGAGCTTTCCAACTCAAGGCTGGAGCTCTACACTTGACTCACAGTGCCACTTCCGGTCTTCTGGTGGTTTATTGGAGATAGGAGTTTCAAGGACTTTCCTTCCTGCGCTGGCTCTGAAACATGATCCTCAGATCTCAGCCTCAGCTAGAAATACAGGTGTGAGCCACAGGCACTCAGCCTGTATTTTACTTATTTTCTTAAAAAAATAAGTAAAAGAATACATTCACTGCATAATTTTGGCACGTTTCTTTAGCTTTCCTGAAGTCTGTTGATGGTACAAAGACAGCTAAGACCCAGTGAAAAGGGCTCTGAACTTAGAAGCAAAGGCTCATTTACTTTCAATTCACCAACCATCTCTGGGTCTCAGTTTTTTCTTTTATAAGTTTAAGACGACACTGAGTGCTGGTGGCTCACACCTGTAATCCTAGCTACTCAGGAGGCTGAGATTGGATGATCATAGAAGCCAGCCAGGGCAGGAAAGTCCTTGAGACCCTTTTCTCCAATAAACTACTCAGAAAGACAGAAGTGGCACTGTGGCTCAAGTGCTAGAGTGCTAGCCTTAAACAAAAGAATCTCAGGGACAAATGCCTAGGCCCTGAGTTCAAGCACCATCACTACCACCACCAAGAACAACAACAAAACCTTGAAGAAAATATCTAATTCTAATATTTACTAATTAAGACATGATTTTGAAGCCAGAAGCTAGTGGCTCACTCCTGTAATCTTAGCTACTTAGGAGGCTGAGATCTGAGAATCATGGTTCAAACCAGCCTGGGTAGGAAAGGCCGTGAGACTTACTCCCAATTTACCACCAGAAAAGCAGAAGTGGCGCAGTGTCTCAAAGTGGTAGAACACTAGCCTGGAGGAAAAGAGCCCACAGACAGTGCCCAGGCTTCAGATAAAAAGCAGAAAATTAGTAATTCTATTTTAGTTATTTCCTAAAAAATAAGTAAATGTATACTTTCTTTTTTTAATATATATTTAGAAACTGTACATAGGGGTTACAGTTACATGAGTAAGGTCATGAGTACATTTCCTCTTTAGCATTGTTACCCTTTCTTTTATTTTTCCCCTACCATCCCTTCCCTTCTCACATTCCCAACACCTCCTTCCTCCCACCCCAAGTTGTAAAGTTTGTTTTCAACAGTGTCTTGTACATCTCATTGTTACAATGAGTCAACTTTTATCCTTTTTTTCAGCATTTTGTTATTTCCCTTCCCTTCCCCAAATTAGAAACCAGATGCCCTCTGTACATGAATGGATAAAAAAATGTGGTATATATGTATATATATATACACACACATATATATGTAGTGTATATATATATATATATATATACACACACACACACACACACACACACCACACATACACCACACACATACACAATGGAATTCTATGCCTCCATCAGAAAGAAGGGCACTGCCCCATCTGCTAGGAAGTGGAAAGACTTAGAAAAAATTGTATTAAGTGAAGTAAGCTGGGCCCAGAGAAACATAGGTCCCTTGGTTTCCCTTATTTACAATTACTACTATACATCTAGGATAATCTTACCAGACAAGTAGAAAAGGTCAAAAGCTATGCAATATGGCCGTATAAGATGGTGCTAAGTGAAATGAACCACAAAATAGGGACACAAGAGGTTTTTTTCTATGTTGCTATTGTTTTTAAAGTACTTGTAATGTACTATGTGATTTCTTTTGTTTCTTTTGTATGTTCTTCCCTCAAGGTATAACCCCTGTTTTCAGGGTAAAAGTATTCTTTCAAGTACCACAACTAACAAAAAAATTCTAAAAGTGTTAATTAAATAACAAATTGCTTTATAATTTATAAAAAATATAGCACGTATTAGAAACCATTTTATGATCTGAGTACTCCCTTCCTTAAATATTGCCTCAATCTTAGTTAGTTGTCATGTTCACCATCATTCTAAAGTACTTCTTCAATTGTCATTAGTCCATACCTTTTTATTCTATAATCTGTTTATCACTACCAGCCTGTGAATTCAGCATTCATCACAAAAAGTGATGTAATGGTAATACAAACATATTGACTACCTCTCTCAAGCTCTCTCTAGAGCTTTGCATTGTTTTTCACTGGTTGTATAGCCTTACAAATCTTGAACAGGGTTGCTGGTCTTGCCAAAGTGCATGTTCACTTGAGACCAAGTTTATACACTAAAAACTTGGTGTATTACCAAAAGTTCTCACTTGAGAAGCTCTTGAAATCACTACATTTTGTTGTTCTCTCTCTCTTTTTAGCAGTACATGTCTAACCTACTAGCAATAAATGTAAACAGGTCTGAAGTGAATAGTGAGTTACAGATTTTTCTTACCAGTTTTAGCCAATTTGTATCTTGTGTCAGCACAGTTAGAGGCTAACTCAACATGTACACTCTTCAAATGATGGTTTGTTTTATTTAATTCTCTTGAATTATGAAGCAAATTAAAGTTAGATAATCACCAATTATGTATATATAGTTAAAACCTGTTAAAACTTTTTATCCTTTTTAATATTATATACTGTTTTTAAAGATAAAAAATGATTCTAAGCTACACAATTATAATTGAAATTTTTAACATTACTGATCATCCCTGATGGAACCAAACAGAAATAGAATTAACAAAGATATAGAATATAACAATGCAATCCATATCCATTATTGATCGGCTCTAATAGATACTTACAAAGTGTTCCAAATACCAACAGCAAAATTGATGTATATGATTATTTTCAAATTGGAATCAGGCAAAGATATCAGAATAAATAAAACAATAAAGCAGGAAGAATCAGTCTATCTGGTTTAAACATTGATTATATAAATCTAACAATCAATATCATTCATTACTAATAGACACATAAACTAGTGGAATAGAACAGATTCATCTAGACACACTCAACAAATTCATGATAAAGAAAAAGAAATTCAATGGCTGGGAAGGTGGATCAGTGGTAGAGTTCTTGCCTTCCATGCATGAGGCCCTGGGTTTGATTCCTCAGCACCACATAAGCAGAAAAAAAAGAAAAAGAAATTCAATAGATAAATTAAAGCCTTACAATAAATCATGCTGGAGGACATAAATATACATAGACAAGAAAAACAGTTTCACATTTAGGCATAGATTAACTCAAAATGGATAAGAGGTTTAAATGTACAGTGAAACTATAAAAGTTCTGGGGAAAAAACATTTGGAACCAAAGTTCAAAACAGAGAATTCTTAAGCTTGACATCAAATAATTCTACATATTTTTAAAAACTTTGCATATTGATAAAACAGACCTAATCAAAAGTTTTGATGCATGGATGATCTTGCTTTAGGAATGTAAACAGAATCAACATGGAGGGAGAAAATCTCAAATGTGTAAGTACTGTTAACATCTGAGCAGTAAAATAAAAAAAATCAACAACACAATCAACAAAACACACAAAAGATAGATACATTTCATCAGCAAAGGTTGTACAGATGGTAAGAAAGTTCATGAAAAAGTTTCTAACATCACTAATAATTCACAAAAAATAAACTGCAATGAGTAATCACTATTCACATAACACTGTCTAAAACAAACCAAAAACAGTGACAGTGACAATAACAAATGATATGCAGAGGGACCAGTTCACTTAAACAGTTTAGATAGAATTACAAGCTAATAAACCAATTCTTGGAAAGTTTTGTTTTTTAATTTTAAAGACAAAACATATAATGATCATATGACAAAATATAAATGGCAAAACATATAATGACCAATTACAGTATTGGTAATTGAAATTTGGGACACTTCTCTCAATGAAACAAAGAGTTAAATTCATACAAAGTCTGCAGTTTTATGTGTGTATAGCTCAACCTGAAAACAACTTAGCTGTTCTGCGAGGAGGAATAGTTAAAAAAAATCTGTCATTCCTCCATACCATAGAGTACTACTCACCAGTAAAAGAAATGATTCTTGGTAAAAACAATTGGATGATTCTCCAGAGAATTGTGTTGGTAAAAACTAACTACCCTTAAAAGTTGTATGTTTTATGCTTCCCCTGATATAAAATTCTTGAAATGATAACATTATAGAAAAGGAGACAGATTAGTAACAGCCAGAAATTAAAGAAGGAACAACAAAGCTGCTCTATAATATAAACTGAGGAGTCGTGTGCAGATACAAATGTTGTGGGTTTTCACTGAATCACTAAAAATGTACTTAAATGTGACGTTGAATTTCAGTCTTGCCATATATTCTCACTAGGAGAAGATGAGTAGAGACTGAGATATTTCCATACTATTACTTTCTACTTTATGGTCTCCAAATACATCAAAATAAAAACTTTAAAATCCATGATACTTCTGAAAGTTCCATGTCTGACAAATGTCCTTAAGAAGGACACTCTGAACAACATCAAATAATGAAGTTAACAGACAGTTAAAATGTAGAAACTGATATATGGTGCTAGTCTTTGTCCAATGGGTCAGACTAGAATTGTCATTATTTCTGTCATTAAAAATAATGGCAATTCATCAATTCTGCAGAAAAAAATTATCCATTAACCAAGGTTGTTCTGGACCAATTTACCCTTGTATTAATTTAAGCCAGAATCATTTGTCATTTGATTTATTTATTTATTTATTTATGGCTGTGGGCTTGAACTTTCTACCTGGGCACTGACCTTGAGCTCTTCAGCTCAGGCAAGTGCTGTACCACTTGAGCCACAGGGCCACTTCTGGTTTTCTGGTGGTTAATTGGAGATAAGAGTCTCACTGACTTTCCTGCCTGGGCTGGCTTTGAACAGAGATCCTCATATATCAGCTAAGATTACAGGTGTGAGCCTCCGGCACCAGGCTGAAATAAATCTATTTTTAAAATGATATTTATACTACCGATCAGCCATTAGAAGGAAGACGATTTCAATTTGTTCTCTAGTGACTTTGGGTCTAGAGTGATCATACAATAGCCCATGAAGAAATTTCAATGTATGAAGACTGTAGTACTCCAGCTGGCCTGTTCCTGTGATCTTTAACATTGAATTTATTACTACTTTTCCCAGCAGGCGGGAAAGATGGGTGCATTTAAAATAAAGGTGCTTTTTATATTGCATCTTTGAAAAAACCAAGAAAGGGCACAGTTCTAAGGGAAAATGTTATACACATACAATCATATAAAAACACACATGCACCTCTACATTAAATACCTTTCTGTTAGAACATTTTGGAACAATGAAGTCAATACTAAAATATCAGATACGGAACTGATTATATGTAATTTATATTAAAAAATAAAATACTTATTAACATATGGTGAATCAAGATCATTTGTTTGGTAGTTTGTAAATGCATCATAGCTATTCTGGGTGAATGATTCAAAGTGGGAGAGACATGTCCATTTTAGGAATAAAGTAAAACAAATCTGCAGGGGTTAGGCGACTCACTTGACCACGACAGAGCATATTTGCTTGTGGATGATCATGAAATCTTTTGATAAATTGACAGGTGTGGTGTCCTTATTGGGGATTCAGATGATAGTGAAAAATTAAACACTCAAAACAATTTTATAGTGAACAATTGTTATCATCCCAATTCAACATATAAGACCCTTAAAGTAATTTTCACGTGATTTTTCTGTTGATGGTACTAGTGCCAGACTTCAAACCAGGTAGCCAAATTTCTCTGTCTCTGTCTCTGTCTCTCTCCCTCCCTCACTCCTTTCCACCCTCTTTCTCTCTCCTGCTCTAGATCACTAGCTCCCTAGCTCTCTTGCTCTTCCGCCTTGGAGTCTCATGTTAACCACTCTTCTCTGACCCATTGCATTTGGGAAGATCAGAATCCAATTCACCACACAGGTCCCAGAAGATAATATAATCTTCCCATTATAACAACTGCCTGAAGACAAAGATGGCCCAGAATGAGATCAAGAATTTCATCGCATTCTATTGGTTGCTAGCATGTTCTGTGTAGTTTTAATAAGCAAATGTAGTGAAGAACTAAATGTTAGTAACTGAGAATTCTTGAATAATACATTAGACAAGATAATTCACCTTACTTCTCTACATAATGAACATGAAATCTGTCTGTACACAAGAAGAAGGCAACATGCTATGTGTAAAGAATGCCATTCTATAAAGTGGAACGGATGTCAAACACTGATCCACTTTGATACCCAATCTACAGAATTTTCAGGACGCCTCCTCTAACGTTGAGTCTTCAATGTCAAAGCAATGCTTTTAAAATCCTATTTTATGCCCCAGTGCTTCAAATTATGCCATTACAATTTTGTTACATAATGCACTCTATTTTCCTACCCTACAAAAGGATAGGGATAATGATCATATTTCTCTAAGAACAACAAAATGGAGTGTGTTTCTAATTGTCAAAAACAACATTCGGGAGCATAAAGGGCAACAACCAGATTTATTGGCTAGTTTTTATGGCATGTGTTTATGCTCTAAAAAAAGAGCATTTAAAAGCATTATAGAAAGCTTTCTAAGCAAATTACAAACTTTCAATTCAGTTCATAAAATCAAAATTGAGATGTGAAGTAGAGGTAAGTTTTCAGCAAATTTAGACTGAGGAAAAAGGATGATAGTTCTAAGTAAACATACAGATAGCTTACAAACATATGCTAATAATAGCTCCCATTATTCCATATTATTGTTACATAAAAGCTTTATAGTTATGTGAAGAATATAGTTACTATTTTTAGCACATACCTATGTGCATTTTTTACTTCCCATAACCGTAGGAGGCTTAGTTATTTATGATGTTTGTTGAATTCTATTAATTTTCAATTGCTCTGTCCTTCATTTATATCATGCCAGGTACAGTGGCTATGCAAGAGGATTGCATTTCATTATGGCCAGGCCAAGCAGAGTAACTGAGATGCCCATCTTAACATAACAATTAGCTATGGTGGTCAGGCCTGTCATTCTAAGTATGTGGGGGGTGGGGAGAGAGACAGACAGACAGACAGAAACAGAGACAGAGACAGTGAGACAGAGACAGAGAGAAACAGAAAGACAGAGAGAGAGAGAGATCTTACCTGAAAAAATAACTAAAAAAAGAGGGGACAATATCTGCTAGCAAACATAAGGCCATGAGTTCCAATCCCATTTCTGAAATATATATATATATATATATATATGACTACAAATTCTTTGCGCCATTTAAGTTCAGTCTTGATTTTTATGTATTCATCAAAAGGAAGAAAAATGGCAACTTTGTAATATCCTGCTTATGATCCAGGAGAAGAATTTGTCTTTGTAGCATATTTAATATTTGGAAGTTCATAAAACACATTTGTTTCTTCTTCCTTTATTTTTGTAGCTATGTTTCAATACAACTATAGAAACTATGCTTCAATTTCCTAAAAGAATTGCTGCTAATTTAGTGGAGGTTATGATAAATTAACATATACAATGGAGACACAGGTTCAGACTACACAATTCAATAGGTTTATAATTTGAATAACCAAAAATTCTTTGAGGAAGTTTATCTCACAATCAAGCAAATACAAATCAAATCCAGTGTGCTAAATAATTTAAAAAGCAATGTTTTATAAAAGATTTGAATTGTAACTCCTACTCAATAAAAGAAAATGTAAAATTAAGTAAAACCTAATACATATCAGAAGACATAAAGCAAAGTTATGCGAAGGGTCTAGTAGAGGCTGTGAAACTAAAAAAATGCTAGCTACATCAATAGGCTAAAGATATGTTACCACTCACCTACCAAGTGGCCATCTAGGTAAATAACATAAGTTATATATAGTCTCCATAAGATTAAACAAATTCCTTAAGATCCTCATTTGTAATAAGAAAAGCTAAATAATATTATATCAATACAAGATTGGATAGGTCATCTATAATATAATCATACATTATAATAAAAATAGCTGTGAAAATGAACAAAACTTCATGAAAAGCACAGATGGCTAAAAATAAACTTTAAGCAGCTTGAAAAGTTACAAAAGAAAAATTCAAATAACATGTGTTTGTATGTGATGTATGCATGAATATATATATGTATATAGACAAACATACACATAAATATTCTCCTTGTTTTTATTGGGTTACCATCTTGTAAAACACTCTACTCCCTGCCCCCATCATGATCCTAGCAATGAGAAAAAGGAGATATTTCCCATTTGCTGAAAACTTCATTCTCTGAAGTTTGTCCTACTTACCACTTTACATTACTGAATTGAAAAAATAAATCTTTCCATCAATTTTTAGTGTAGTATGAAAGGCGAAATGCCTACATATGAGATTGAGTTATTGTGAGGTTAATGAAATGACTGTGGTAGGCCTTCTGTGGGGATGGATGCCAATTTCAAATCAAGTTATAATGGAATTTCTGTTATTGCAGTGTCACTCAGTCTCATGTTCCAACATGGATTTGGAGGATCATGGCCCATCTGAGCTGCAGAAAGACCTCTTGAAACACAGTTTGGTCCAGACCCATTCTGTCAGCAGGCGGATAACTAAGCCATTCCAGACAGATGCTTTTCTAATGACTGGACTCTGTGCCTTTTCCAAGTTCTCCATGTTTCACTCAGTATTCTTCTGCTTTTTAGTTGGACAGATTGGCTTTCTCTCTTGACTTGTAGTAAAATTGACATTTCTAAAAAATTTTTTTTTAATTTCAAGGGACCTCTAGTCTTTACACAGAAAGTTATGATTTTGTTAATAGAATTTGATTTGTTCAGATAAGGGAAGAATGCAATCTATTCTTTTGCAATAAATAACAACCTTCTAGATGTTGACTAATTTAAAATTAAGTTGAACAATGCATTTGATTGTGGTGGGTAATCATGGAACAGCAGAGCTATTCAGGATAACAGGAAGGAAGGAGGAACTCATGCTTTTCTATGTTTAGAACTAAGACAAATCTTGTGGTTTCAGAGTGTCAGACCTAACTTAAATTGTATTTACAGTTTGTTACAGTTGGACAGACCTGAATTCTTGTTCCTTCAATGGGAAAACAAGCTGTGCACAATCCTAAAATAATCTCATAAAGCTTTGGGGGATTTTGTTTTCCTCACATGAAACAGTTTTATGAGTTAATGAATAAAAATCATTAAAACAAATATTAAATTTTATGGACAACAACATAAATATTTTGAGAGGTTCACAAAATTTTTATTAGTTTACATTACCATAAACAACTATTAGGATTCGGAAATGGATATTTGACATTCACATACCACAACTCTATCATATTTAATTTCTGACTTTCAGTATGTGTTTAGAAATTAGTTAGCAATAGTACACAATATCCTTTACTTAGAACCATGCTATAAGATCCATGAAGAAAGTGACATCCAAACATGAAAGTCATTCCAAAACAAAATTTAAGTTTAGGTCCAAATTGGATCTCTGTTTCCCTACAGGAATAAAGTTCCTAAAGGAAGACATAGGTATAAGTCTTCCTGACTCGTAATGTTTCAATGATTAGATATCAGTATTTGATTCTGGTGTCCTGCATCTTGTATATACATTTTTTCTAATTTGGGGAAGGGAAGGGAAATAACAAAATTCTGAAATAGGATACAGGATGACTCATTATAACAGTTCGACCTATTGTAACCATGAGATGTACAAGACACTATGTTGAAAACAAACTTTACAACTTTGCAGGGGGGGAGGGAGGAGTTGGGGAGGTGGGGAGGAAAGGGATGGTAGGAGAAAAGCAAAGGAGGGGGTAACAATGCTCAATAGAAAATGGACTCATTACCTTGCTCATGTAATTGTAACCCCTCTGTACAGTACCTTTTCAATAAAAATATGTATTAAGAACAAAAAAGACACAAGGAAAGTATGAGGGTACATGTTTATAATCTTTGCTACTTGAAGTGGAGCTAGGTTGATCTTGGTCTAAGATTATTCAGGAAAAAGTGTGAGGCCCTATCTGAAAAAGAAATGATAAAAGCAAGAGACGAGTTGTACAGCTCCAATGGTAGAACACTTGACTAGCAAGCGCAGCCTTGAGTTCAATTTCCAGTGCTGCAAACAAAGACAGAAAAGGAGACAGAGAAAGAGAGAAAAAAAGAGAGAAAAACAAGCAAGGATGACAGAAAGAAGACATGAAACTATAAAGGTAATACTTGATAGACTAGATTTTATCAAAATTAAGAATTACTCTTCAAAAAGGGAGAACTATTTAGAAATTGAATAACTGATCATAAAAAAAGAATTTATATCCAAACACTACAATGAAAATTTAATAATGATTGAAATGGGAAAAATATTCCTCACCAAAATTTTATTGGTGGAAAATAATAGTGTGATGGTCAAAATTATTAAGGACAATAAAACTTAAGAGCATTGACTTTGCATTACCACATACTAAAGTATCCATAATTTAAAAATATTATTGAAGCAAATATAGATTAAGTATAGATTGACTAGTTGGAGCATAAAATAACACTTGAATGTGTTAAAAAATATATCCAACTTGAAAGCACTTTCTATAAACCTGTTTGTTTTTTTTCCACCAAAACAAGGCTTGAACTCTAGAACTCAAGGCCTGGGCTCTATCCCTTTTGCTAAAGGCTAGCACTCTACTACTTGAGCCATAACTCCACATCTTGCTTTTTTGTTAGTTCAGTGGTGATAAAATCTCATAGGCTTTCAGCCTCCTGAGTAGCTGAGTACAGGTATGAGCCTTCAGTATCTAGCTTAAACCTGTTTTTTTTGTTGTTGTTGTTTTTAGGCAAATCTCTCAGCCACTGATTAGGCAAGAAGAGAAAAAGCAAATCCAAGTAGCTTGGTAATCAATTGATCTGTGCATATGGAAAATACCCTCATAATTGCACAGGAAACTAAAGACCAAGCAAGGGGCAAAGGTTAAAGTACCAGGATGCATGCAGTAGAGTTTAGAACTGAAGCAGATGTAAACATTGAGGAAGAGTATCAAATCAAAGAGAATACATCAAGATAAATTGTAGTTTGCCTAGGTAAGCAAGGTAATATTAACATAAACTATTATATTAAGGAAATAAAAGATGAAAAATATATTTACCCATCATAGGAGATGTATAAAAATTATGTTTTTTTTATGGGCTGGAAAGGTGACTTAGTGGTAGAGTGCTTGCCTTGCATGCACGAGGCCCTGGGTTTGATTTCTCAGCACCACATAAGCAGAAATGGCCTGAAGTGGTGTCATGGCCAAGTGGTAGAGCGCTAGCCTTGAGCTGAAGAGCTGAGAGACAGTGCTCAGGCCCAGAGTTCAGGTCCCACGACCTACAAAAAAAAGAAGAACACTGTAGAAAACTTTTGAAAGTTTCCTTTACCCCCTCTAAGACAGTAAATAAAGTAACTTTACACCTGAGCATGTACTGAAGAAAAATAAAAAGTCAAATCCATAAGGTTGGCAAGTGGTGAGATTTGGGGAAATTGTAATTATTATAGACAAAAAGCAGAAGCAAGCCGAATGGTCATCAAGAAGAAAATTGATTTTTTTTGTAATTGTAGGATATGCAAAAAAAATGTCCAGGAATCTATCAATCAAAAAGAAATAACTTCCAATAGCCATAGCTATGGACTTGAAAGACATGCTTAGAGAAAGAACCCAGATACTATACATATAATTTCTGTATCATTTCCTTCACGAATGTCCTGAAGCAATTACTACTAATTCATGGTGACAGAAAACAGTTCAATGATTGCTCCGCAACAAGCATGAAGGGGAGATGGATTGCAATATGGCCAGTGGGAATTTTTTTGTGTTATGGAAATGTTGGATATCTGGATTCCGTAGTGATTATATGGAGTAATACATTTGTCAGAACTAATCGAGCTCTACACTAAAACCACATACCTCATAGTGAGATTAAGTTATATCTCCACAAAGTTAATAAGTAAGTAGATGTATAAAACTTGTGCCTTATGCAATTGTCTGAACCCAAATGTAATAACTAGATTTGTTTTATATTGATAAAAAGTATCATCATAAGACACAGAAAGCAGTAATACTTTATTAGCTCATAGTTCATGGGAAGAAGTAAGGCAAAGCAGACTCTTCAATTCTGTAAGCAAATATGGGTATGTGCTGGCATTATGAAACTTTACTGGGAATATAGGATTCAAGGATATATAAACACAGAACACTGTATCAACAACCCTTGGATTGAACGTAAGTGGTAGTTTTCATAGATGAAAACGAAGAATATTCACACCAATTTCACAATCATAACACTTGGAAAAAATTATATTAAGTGAATAAGCCAGGCCCAAAGAAACATAGGTCCCATGGTTTTCCTTATTTGCAATAACTAGTATATGTCTAGGACAAGCAGCAAAGGTCAAAGGCTATGTACATATGACCATATAAGATGATGTTAAGCGAAATGAACCCTAAGATGGCAACACAAGTGGTTTTTTCTTTCTTGCTATTGTTTGATAATGTACTAGATGATTTTTTTTGTTTCTTTGGCATGTTCTTCCCCCACAGTAAAATCCCTGTTTTCTCTCTATTTGATTCTGGTGCCCTGCATCTTCATTATACATTATTCTAATTTGGGGAGGGGAAGGGAAATAAAATACTTAAGGATACAGGTTGACCCATTGTAACAATGAGATGTACAAGACGCTATGTTGAAAACAAACATTACAACTTTGGTGGCGAAGATGGGGGGAGAGGCAGGGAGGGCAGGAGGAGTTGGGGAGGTGGGGAGGTAAGGGATGGTAGGGGAAAAACAGAGGAGGTAACAATAACAATGCTTGATAGGAAATTTACTCATTACCTTACTCCTGTAACTGTAACCCCTCTGTACAGTATTGTTATAATAAAAAAGCATAAAAATTTTAAAAAGTGAAGTGTACAAAACAGGACCTGGACAAGTACTATATGCTCAGAAACATTGTATTTGAAAATTTACTAGAGAATCAAAGATTAATGTTGTCTATATATCAAAAAATTAAAAATAGTTGCTTCTTTAAGTGGCAGGATAGTATGGAAGTCAATACAATACCAATGATAAGAAACAATAGCTACAAATGGACATATTATTTGAAACTTCTAAATGACACATTACACAAAATTTAAGTGCTTTTAAAAAACAAAAAGGTGCAAGTTTTTGTATTCACTTTTGTTAATATGATTTGAACTTCATACTAGAACTTGATAAAGACAGCTTAAGTTTGCAAGAGGAGGAACACCCTTTAACCTCAGCACCAAAAGTCTGAGACAGGAGGGTTCAAGGACAGTGAGCTACAAAAGCAACTCTGTCTCAAAAAATTTAAAAAAGCTTACAAAACAGGTGCTATACCAGTCTAGACTCAAACCCCAAAAAGTCCATGAATGCTTTTCTTGACAGTAATAATTTAAATAAGAAAGAGAACAATAATTTCTAAGGATTCTAAAGAGGCAAATGACAAAATACAACATCCACTTTGACTTTTCAAAACAGTTTAGTGGATTGGATATTTTAGATTATTTTATAACCATTATTTTCCAAATATTTCCATGTGCCTAGAAAACCAGAGATAATTTAGTGAAAAAAAGTAAAATAAGGAATATTTCATTGCAGCATTTAACTGCATGATATGTATAGATTCCATTACCACCTAATAGTATCATGGGCTAAGTACTACACCTTCAACATTGGACCTTTGAAAATGTGAAAAACACAGGTGAAGATGTTTTGAAGAGGAGAATAATGACCATCATGAAAGTACAGATTTGTCCCTAAGTTAGGAAAAAGTACATCCTTGGAGAAAGAACAATGTAATAAAAAAAAACTTTCTACTTAAAATAGAAAGTAATACTTTTCATCCTTTGTAATTTCATGATTACAAACTAGGTACAATTAAAAACAATTTTCCTTTATGTATTGCTAACAGTTGGGTCATGATACATTGTTATTTTCAAAACATTGCATGCATAGGAAAAACTTGCATAGTGAGCTATTTTTCATTCCCTAAAAGAAGAATGTTTTTATTTTTAAAAAATCCTTTACCAGCTTGGCATAGTGGCACACAGTATAATCCCAGCACTTACGAGGCTAAGGAATGAGGATTTCAAGTCTCCAGACCAGCCTTCTGGGATAGATTCTGTCACAAACAAACAAAAATAATCTGAGTCCCGAAGAAATAAAAGGGAATGATAGGGACAGGGGATTATCTAGTGCACCTACTCCTAAACATATGTTTCCTCAACACTAGCTTTGACACGCTGTGTCCCTCTCCTTGCTCTATGGAAGTACCATCTCCATCTGATGCCAAGGGTTTTAATGCAAAGACACAAAAAAGCTTTCACTAGTCCTGGTTGTGAAGTCAAGAGCAGTTATTTACAAAGAAAAGAGAATTTAACATTTTCCTTTTATCTTTGAACTTGTAACTTTAAACCCCTATACTCTTGTGTTAGGATACAAATCTGTTCTTGCTGCATGAAGAATTAAGAGTGTACAAAACTGCCCAGAACATTTTCCAATTTTATGCAAAGCAACAAGCTATTTTCATTTTGGAACTTATTAATGTCTTCTGAAAGGTATCTGAACTCATATTCATAATTGTAAAGCCACATAATTTGTATTGCTGAGGTTTAAAAGAATCAAAGAAAGAAAATTATCCCAAGCTGAAAGCTTAACTACCATGTTTCAACCTAAAGGTACTTTTTAATCAGAAACTCTAATGGATCTTTGACAATAATGTTAGGAACAAAGTTGCTTTAACACAGGAGGGTACCAATGGAATGAGAGAACACAGCTAATTGTATGGTAACTGCTTTATATACAATACCTGAAACATGGTATGAGTCATTATGGATGATGACAGATGGGTCATGATGCCGTTGCTCTCTTTAGCTCTGCAATTGGCAGGCAGTATTCAATTAATTTTCACATTTCCATATGAATGCTTTCAATGATAGCTTTTAATAAGCTTTTCTATTTGATCCTATTTTATAAGTTGTTTACCTTCTACAAATAATATGCTGGGTAGAGAGTAACCACTTGAAAATAAATGTTAAGAAATACTCTGGGATACATTTTGTGTTCAATTGAACAGATAAAGATATTAGCCCTTTTCAACCCTACATGATCCAGTCTACCACCATTTTGTACCGTTATGTTTGTCCCTCTGGGTATACTTTTCAATCCTAGTTGATCATACCAATGAATTATTTCTACAAAATGTGTCTATGGTAGGTTTCACACATCATTCTGTGGTATTGTTCTCCTGAAAGACAAAGTACACTAAGAGTTCTCGCTGATTTAATAAATGCTAAAAATAAAATACCATTTGAGGGGCAATTGTGTCACTGACCAGGTGCTTTACCAAGATTGCTCACAACAAAACTATGAGGCTAGTATGAAAACACGCATTACCCCTAGATTTTGTATTTTATCCTGACTCAGGCTTGGTAGTATGTGAATTTTTAGGAACTTAGCCACTTCTTTTAGGCTGTATAATTTGTTTTCAGACAATTCTTACTCTCTTATACTCATTGTTTCCACAGTATTGGTTATTCGAGATATATACCTTTTAACTGATGACCCTTTGGTAGCTTTTGGCACTGGTGGAAGCTGTATCTTATGTCTACAGTGTTACATATTTTCATATGGTTTATTTTCATTTGGCTGCTTAAGAACCTTACCAAGAAATGTGGACCAACTGAAAAGGCTAATTGTCCCTAAAGTGACAGCAAGCTTCATGAAAAATAAAGAACTTACTGGAAGGAAGGGACAAAGCAACCCATCAAGGATGCTTTGACGAAGTTCCGGGAAGATGGCAGAGGAGAAGCTGGAGGCTAAACAAACTCTCGCATAGAAAGCCGTGTTAGTGCTCCAGTGAACAGTCCTAAGCCAGAGAATCACACCAAGTGTGCCATCACAGTATAGAGCGTTAGGCCAGAGAGGGAAAATCCAGCAAGGAGACAGATCTGAGCACTTGCCAGCAGACGCGGCTGCTGCAGCGGTAGCAGCTGTAGCTGCCATACCTGCAACACAGAGAGTCCGGGACAAAGGCGCCAGATGCAGCAGGCGAGTGTATTCTACTCAATACCATGAAGAACTGACAAGGAGCAGATATCTTCATCCTGCAGATCACAGACCAGAGACTGTTGGGAGCCAAAAGGGAGTCTCTCAACGTGATAAGCTTGACTATCTCGCTGGAACATCTCCAGGCTGTTTACAGAATCTGGTCTTTTCATCCTGCCCCAAACAAAGACCAGGTAGCTGCTATCTCCACCTTTTCACACTGCCCTAAGCAAACATCCTGCAGCTGCTATGGCCAATGAAAAAGCTTCCTTATTCTAAGCATTTAAATACCCCTGTGTGAAAAATAAAAATTGGCAGCTTGATCAGAATCCTTGTCTTGCTGTCATTCTTCGTGTCTCTTGTCCCTTCATTCCTTCTCGCTTAGTTTCATTGCCCTGGTTGAAGTCCCAGGAACCAACACTCTGGAAGCATGAGTAGAACCCTGACATCCTCACTCCTTCTCAGGGAGCAGAGGAGGGAAGGCCACCCCTTCCCCCCCCACCCCCACACACACTACCAGAGATCTTCATCTTTGATACTGACAAAGGCCTGGCTGAGCAGCTAGCTCCAACTCAGGCCTTGGAAGAAAACAAGAGTCATTTAGCAGGTCATAGGAACCTAACCTGACCTGCCAGGCATAGCTCAACCCAGGGAAAAGTCACCCAGCCCAGGCCCTGCAAGCTCTGCCAGCCCCAGGAATGGATTTCTTCACTGGGTAAACAGAGCCAGAGGCTGCCCCTCCCCACAGCAGCCTTGACAATCTATTGAAATTCAGTAAACATAAACCCTGAGAATGGCTCCAGGCAGGGCTCTATGAGTGTCTCAGAAGCTAGCCCCTCAGGGAAAAGCTACTGTTTACTGAAAGGCCTCAACTCTACCCAGAACCTAGCCTCATCACAACATCTCCAAACTAGAGGAAACAGCCATCTCCCTCTTTTGTGATATGCAAAGCAGATCTCCCTCCCATTGAACTAGCCTGGAAGGAGGATCACAAAATCCTGTAAAGCAGAGCATTTTTCTGCCTGCTCAAACAAACTGACTTAAGAAACCAACCAAGCCACAGGAAAATCAAACACCACAAGCAGACCAGAGACTCCAAGAGACTGGTTATGGACACAAGGGAGATACAGGATCTTCCCATGCCCTCCCAAAAGATCAAAGAACTCTTTTATTAAAAAATTTTTTAAACTTTTTTTAGTGTTTAATTTTTAACTTAAAAATTGTTTTTTATTCAACTTTTTTTTCTTCCTCTTATAATTTTTATTTTAGGGGTATGTGTGTATGTAATATTTTTTGCTCTTTTTTTCTTTTTTTTTTTGTTTAGCTCTACTGACCTTTTGATCCTTTTTTTCTTTCTTTCTCATTCTTTTTACTTTTTCTTCTCTTTCATTCTTCTTTGAGTGACTTAATTGCTGTTCTGCTCATCCTCAGATAAACCTGTAGTTAATTATTAGACCTTATCCTCTATTGTGTACACACTGAATCCAGAAATTTATTACTCAATTCAAAACTTCTTAGACTTAAATTCCTAAATAGCAGTACTACCTCTTTATACCTATATAATATTGTAAACATTTTTATTTTTAAGTTTTTCATGTCTCTTTTCTATCTCTCCACTTCTTTTATCCTATCCCTGTTCTTCTCTGAATATTACATTGTTACATTTGCATAATTTTTAAGTGTTTCACTTTTTAATTTTTGTTTTTCTATTTTTTCTTGTCTCTTTTTTTCTTTCTCTTTCTTCTTTTTTCTCTCTCTCTCTACCATCATTCTATCCAAACTATTTCCCGCTTTGAGATTAGGACTTAGTTAACTCTCCCTCTACCTTTTCACATCCCTCTATTCCTATTTTTACCTAAATCTCTCCCTAAACCTAATAATTTCTGGTTTGCCAAATTCTTCTTTGCAGTTCATAGCCCATTAATACATAGTTGTTTGATGTTGAATAGATGTATCTGTTGAACTAGATTCTATCTGCAGACTTTTGACTGTGCACCTACGGACTTTGGTTGATGCTTGCCTTAAGATAGTGTTCTAGCACAAAACTGGTGTTACTTTCATCCCAAATGGGCAGAGCAAGCCAGAAAAACAAAAGAAAAAAGATAATGAAAAGATAATGAAAAATCCAGAGGAGAGTTCCCAAAAAGCTCTACAAACACTACTGGTAAACATGGTGAATGAAAAGATTGAAAACCTGCAAAAGACTCTGTGTGAGCGTGATAGGGGGAGAGAGGAGGCAAACCAAAGGTTAATACAGGAATATGATGAGCATGAGGAAGCTACTCAAAGATTGATACAGGAATTGCATAAGCAGCTTGAGAACACTAAAGAGAAATAAAGGAATGGCGTGAGCAGGCTAAGATAGTCAAAGAGATAGAGAGGAATTGCGGGAGCTGGCCGAGAACAGACAAAGAGAAAGTCAGGAATGGCATGAGCAGGCTGAGAACACTCAAAGAGAACTACAGGAATTGCTGGAACGTGAGGAAGCTAATCAAAGAGTAATATAGGAATTGAGAGAGCAGGATGAGAATAGACAAATATCACTAAAGGCATTCATGGAATTCATAAACAGAGAGCTGAAAGAAGTCAGTGAGACCACAAAGGGAATGCTGAATGGAACCCAACAGAAGGAATGGGAGTCCAAGGAAACTATAACCAATCAACTAAGTGATTTGAGAATAAACACTGAACACCAAATTAAGGAAGTAAAGAAACTCATAGTAGATCTAAAACAAAGCTCCAACAAAGAATTTGAAGCCATCAAAGCTGACCAATTAGAGGAAAAGATAAAAAACAAAGTAGAAAGTCTTGATAGTAGGTTAGACCATGCAGAAGATCGAATCTTGGGGACTGAAGACAGCCTAGATATTATACAGAAAGAACATACAACTATCCAAGACAAATCCAAGAAATATGATAGATCTATTCAAAACTTGGAAGACACCATCAGAAGGCCTAATCTAAGGATAATGGGTGTAGAGGAGCACCTAGAAACAGAAATTAATGGTCTAGGAAATTTGTTTAATAGGATCCTAGCGGAGAACTTCCCAAACATGCAAAAAGACAGGCCTATTCTGATACAAGAAGCTTTTAGAACCCCAAATAGACCAGACCAGAACAGGACATCCCACCATCACATTATAATCCACACAGGATCAATTCACACCAAGGAAAAGATCCTTAAAGCTGTCAAGGAGAAAAGATCAATCACCTATAAAGGGAAACCAATCAGAATCACCTCAGATTTCTCAGCAGAGACAATCAAAGCAAGAAGAGCCTGGAATGTTGTATGCCATGCCCTAAAGACAAACAACTATCAACCAAGAATACTGTACCCAGCTAAACTCCCTTCATAACCGAAGGTCAAATAAAAACCTTCCATAGCAAAGAAAAATTGAAATAATATATCTCCACCAAACCAGCTCTACAAAAGTTGCCGCAGCCCCCAAGAAGGTGGATAACATGGCAGGAAGTCCCAAATACCTCTCAGTCCTATCTCTCAACATCAAGGACTTAACTCTCAAATTAAGTGACATAGACTGTCTAGTTCGATTAAAAAGAAAGATCCTTCTATCTGCTGCCTTCAGGAGTCAGATCTTGCCCATAAAAACAAACACATTGTCAAGAACAAGGAATATACTTCCATGGAGGACACGAGAATTTCCATTTATCCTATCACAACAAGCCAATAAAGCTGTGGAAGAGTGGAACAAATGACTCATGAAGGAATTCTAAAAGGGACATCAAGATGGCCTGCTAGGGAGATGGCACAGCCATCTGAGTAAGGAAGAATTGCCACTAAACACTGGACATCAGTGCAAAATACTGCAAGGCCTGCTGGGAAACCTTGAGGTCAGTGGAGGTGGAGGAAGAACTTGTCACTGCTTAATTCGGTTGCACATAAAAAAAAATCCAGTGCCCCAATTGGGATTCGGGGGGAGGGGGGAGGCTGGGAAAGGATGTGAAGGGTAAACAAAGGAGGAGGCTGCAATGCTTGGTAAGAAATGTATGCATTATCCTGCCCATGTAATTGTAACTCCTCTGTACAGTATGTTCACAAATAAAATAAAATTAAATTTAAAAAAATTAAAAAAAAATCCAGTGCCAGTGCTCCCAAGCATTCTTTCCCTTTTTCCCTTTAAAGAGTATGTCACAGGAATTTATAGCTCAAGCCACCACATGACTCCAGATCATGCTCCTAACTCTAATGTGTAGAATTATGTCCACTGATACTTTCCTTTCATTGAATTCCAGAGAGGAGGGATGCAGGGCCAAGGAATAACAGGAATCTAGGTTCTGTGGTGGTGCTGTAGACACCCAATTCTTTTAGCAGGTGGCCGACTTAGAATTCAGAGAAATCTATGTAGCTGAATTATAACTTAGGATGCACTGAGGCTGCCAGTACATTGCCCCTGACCCAACCCTAAAGATAAAAGTAATTTCAAATCCAAGCAAGCCACATGACCAAGAAACCAGTCCAGAAGCTGTCCCTAGGCTCTGAAGAAGTTTCAATGAGAGCAACACCAAATGTAAATAGAAAACTGGACAGAATGCAAGGTTGTTATGGAAGCCATCACTAAAGAAATTATGGAGTGTAGAGAGAGTAAGGATTAATTCAGGTGGAAAAAAATGAATTACTGCTTCCAGTTTATATTGAGTCTGTATAACTGCTTTGGAGGATTTTTGCATGGTGAAAGTACCTATATGAAAAAATTGACATTTCTTTCTAAACTTTAGCCTGGAGGTTATTATCATCAAACTGTTGATTTACAGTAGCTGTGATCTGTTTCATTAACTAAAACATCCCATTCTCTTTTTCTTGCCCACAGTGTGGCCATAGTTCCATACTGTTCTCTAAACTTGAGACTGGAATCTCCATATGTCAAGATGCACCTGGTATTTTCAGAGGAGAAGATAAAGATTTCCTATGCTGCCACTTTCATAGGACTTTTAAGGGTGGATCAGGCTGTTTGCTGCTACTTTGCTGCATCATCCAATGCAATACAAAACATTAATTTTTTTCTTAGAATAGTTTCAACTAAAGTGACAAACAATGGCATACTGTCTTGTCTTGTGTTACTCTATTCATGTCTGTAGTAAGATCAGAATCCCTGACTCATGATCTTACTCAATGGATGGACATATATGTGGGCTACTTATTTCTTCTACTGTTTTACCCTACTTATGTGCTGTCTTTTCAACAAGCTCCTTTAATCTTGGCCAGGCATCAGTGGCTCATGCCTCCAATCCTAGCTACTCAGGATAGTGAGATCTGAGGATTGTGATTCAAAGCCAGCCTGGGCAGGAAACCCCATGAGACTCTTATCTCCAATAAACCATTCAGAGAAGTGGAAGTGGCCCTGTGGCTCAAGTGGCAGAGTGCTTGCCTTGAGCTGTAGAGCTGAGGGATAGTGCTCAGGCCCAGAGTTCAAGCCCCATGACCCACAAAAAAAAGTGGCTGAATCTCAAAGTACAGAAGCTAGTATGAGTTTGTACATTTATTTGGAATCCCCAACTTAAGAAAATAAAGACACCAGAATCAAATATAGTGATAACAGGGGTTGTACCATGGGTAAAGAACATGCAAAGAAACAAAAAGAAATCACATGGTACATTATAAGTACATTTAAAAGAACAACAAGAAAGATTCCGGTGTCCTGCATCTTGTATATACATTTTTTTCTAATTTGGGGAGGGGAAGGGAAATAATAAAATGCTGAAATAAGGACACAGGATGACCCATTGTAACAATGAGATGTACAAACAGTATGTTGAAAGTGAACATTACAACTTTGTTGGGGAGGAGGGAAAGGAAGGGAGAAGTTGGAGAGGTGGGGAGGAAAGGGATGGTAGGGGAAAAATAAAGGAGGGAGTAACAATGCTCGATAGGAAATGGACTCATTATCTTGCTCATTTAACTGTAACCCCTCTGTAAAGTATCTTTACAATAAAAAAAAATTCATAGCCTACTACCCACAGATGAAAGTGGAAACATACAGCACATGTACAACCCAATCAAAGTATTCAATGTAGTATGTATAGCTACCAGAATTCAACAATATCAGTAAGAAACTAGGTTTGAAATGTGAGCATGAAGATTTGGGGTGTCAACTTGATTAGATTGAGAGATGTTAATGGGAATGGGAAAGCATTACTTCTGGTGTATCTGTGAGGCTGCCTGGAGAAAATATTGGGTGAGAGGATCAGAAATTTGAGTGGAGAAGACCCTGTTCTGGTTATGGGTAGGCACCATTCAATCATCTGGGGGCTGAAATGAAATGTAAGTAGAAGGAATTAACAGTAAGTGCTCTTTTATTTCTTACCATGTAACTCAAATGTGAAAATTTAAAGATCTATTTTCTATGGCACTGTTTAATTCTATGGTACATATCCCAAAAGCAATTTAAGAGAGTAGAAAGAGGGAATGTCCCTGTCATGACTTGTTTTGAGCCTTGGCCAAGATTCTGTCATTCATTACTTCTCACTAGGCATAGTTGTATAGCACAGAAAGGGCAGGGCAGCAAGTTTTTTTGCAGATAATTTCTAATAGTTAAAAAATTACTCATATTTTATGTAATCTTTCTAATTATATAAAATAGTAAAAGTCGTAATAAAAATGATAACTTAAAATCATTTATCTTCAAGCAGGACACCAATGGCTCATACCCTTACTCCTACATACTCTGCAAGATGAAATCTGAGAACCTAGAGTCAAAGCCAGTGCAGGTAGACAAAGCCAATGGTCTTTTACCTCCAACTAGCCAGACAAAAACTTGAAGTAGAGATTTGGAAAATAATAAGCAAAGAGCCAAGAAAGAGCATAAAACCCTGAATTTAAGTCCCAGTGCAAGCACAAATAAACAAGGAGAGAAAAATAGCAAAAGAAAAAAAGGGAAAAAAGGAAAGAATGATGGAACAAAAAATAATCTTTTAAAAATATTTTGTTATTGCATTTGATGTTGTATATATTAAAATGTAATATCCATAAATCATCATGTTTACAACACACACACACATACACACATACATATATGCACAAATGAATACAAACACATGCATGCATTCTTTGGAGAGTATTTTAGAAAACCAAGATAGACATGACAGTTCTTCCTTTATAAAGCTGAAAAATCAGTGACAATTTATTTGTGGATCTGAATTTCAAAAAAACATTATACCTTAGATGATGCTAAGTGCTGCATGTGGATTGAATGTGTTCTGTGAAAGCATATGTGCTGGAAGCATGGTCTCTGGTGTGTCGGTGTGTTTGTGTAATGGTGGTAGAACTTTAGTATCTGGGGTCTAATGGAAGATGTTCAGATCATTGGGATAACTCAGATATATTTCTCCTACACATAAAAGAGCCATCTTTTCAACATCCAACTGTGCTTTAAAAGACTTGATCCAATTTGTTTACAAATTTGGGCCAATCATAGTTACCAATTTGTTTAAAAATAGGTGTGATGCTGCCTATTAAAAATGTAGAGAGAAAAAATGTGATGTCCATATGGCTATTTCTGAAATGATTGAAAGGTTTATCTGTAATAGTAACTTTTGCATGTATATTATAATATAATGTATATCACAGGCACAGAAATCAGATGTATTTTCAAAATTCTTTATCATAAAATCCAAATGAAAGTGTCCTTTATTATTTTCCAAGAGGTATTTAAAGTTAAGCACAATGTAGGGAAAGTAGAGAAGGGTTCTTATTGCTGTCTCCTTTGTATTTTCTGTGGAACACAACAAAAATATGAAACTTTGGTTTCTTGGTTTTAAGTGATCTTATAATGAATATCAGCATGAAATCATAAAGCACATATTCAAGAAAAATCCTGCCCTAAAGAAAGCTTCTTATCTAGTCTGCAAACTATCATTTTACCAGCAGTCTTACTGGGAATCTACCTGGATCAGATATTCATCCATACTCTTCCTTGATGAGTTCTGAATTTTTGTTTTTAATAGTTCAAAGCATTGCTGTTATATACCATATTATTTGCTTCTTTTATGTGTACCATTGAACCAGGGTAGTGAATTTACAGAGTTACTCAACCATCACCACTGTCTAACTATAGAACATTTCCATGTCTCCAAAGAGAAATCTTGTGCCCATTTTTAGTCACTACTCAGCACTAGACAACTGCTAATCTGGATCTGCCTTGAGGGATTTGCTTTTTCTTCAGAATTCATATGAAAGGAATCATGCAATATATGACATGCTGCATTTGGCCCTTAATGAGTCAACTCTAAAAATAAGGCAACTTTAACATAAGACAACTTTAACAAAGTATTAATTGAAAATAATTTATCCATTCTCCAAGTTCTGAGCCCCACCCATTTGATTAGTATACAAAATAAGGACACAGGTTGACCCATTGTACAATGTGTTTTGATACATTGTAACAAATTGTACAAGACACTATGTTGAAAATGAACTTTACAACTTGGTGGGGGGGAAGGAAGGAGTTGGGGAGGAGTTGAGGGAAGGGATAGTAGGGGAAAAACAAAGGAGGGGATCAGAATGTTCAATAGGAAATGGACTCATTACCTTACTCGTGTAACTGTAACCCCACTGGACAGTATTTTTACAATAAAAATATATACAGAAAAAAAGAGCCAAATTAAGATAAAAGCACGATATTAGGCAAAGGATTCCAGTTTGGATGCCAGAATAGAATTAGTGATTTGTTTTGCCACTGTTTTCAATATGGTAGGCTTTCTCAACACCCTCAAATGCAGGAATGGGTAGGGGCCCTTTGGAGTCTCAACATTAAACTAATGAAATTCTGACTCATGCATCTCATTTTCTTTACACACTGCAAAGTAGCTAAGAGGATGCTTGTCCAGACCAGCTTCACTTACTGAAAATTTAGAATGTATAAATAATATTCTATAATGTGCTAGAGTCCATAGCAGAAGCAAATTTGTGTATATATTTGTTTACACTTATGAATATATACATATATATGTAAACATACATACATACATACATACATTCCTAGCAGCACATAGTTTCAATGTTAGACAGAGCCAGGCCATAGACAGAGAAGGAAAACAAGAACACATTAAAGAAGAAACAAGGGGAAAAAATCCCATATATTTCAGCCACATGTTTATAATACACGATGTGATTTAACCACATTTGGGAAATTTCTTTATGACACTGTGCCTGCCACACTCAGGGAAAAAGCCTGTGTCTCAGAGAATAACATTTTATTCTCTCTTATTTTCTGTAAAAAATAAATATAGACAACTGCAGTGGTAGTGTGCCCAGTTCCTAGAATTTGTTTGAAGCACATTTCATTGTATAAATCCAGATTTTAAAATAATTATACAGCTGTTAACCCTGACCTCTTCTCTGTGGCAGGAGCCACTATAGCTAAGCAATGTCTGTGCACCTTCCTATGGAAGGATTGTTGGAAATCTTTATGAACCAAGTAAGAAGATGAGGGAAAGAACAAACAATTTTCTGAGAGCCTTAAGCCCACTCTGTAGAAGGAAAAGACTGTCATTCATCTCATTTTATGCATAAGGAGCTCTGAAGTTTAAAAATTGAACAGGTTAAATGGAAAAGCTCTTTTCCTGTATTGTTCAAAATCTTATTCCATCTGCTATTAAAAAGAACTTAAGAAAATCACTTAATTCCTTTAAATCTCAGTTTTTCTTTAGCAAAAGGTAATAGAAGTAGCTTCTGGATCAATTCTAATTCAGTGTGAATAAGGTACTTAGCAAAATACTTAAAATATTAGCAATAATTGTTTTTATTTTCCTATATATAACAACTATTAAGCTATATAATAATATCAATGCTTATTACTGTTTATAGAAGAATTGGCATAGCTAGTAGTTGTATTTGTCATCTGGAATAAATGTTCCCTGTTAACCATCAACTCTTCTGGAGCAGTCCTTATCACTCAGCGATGACTCTAAGCCTCTGCATCTCTACTTGGCCAAGGCCACTGCAGAAACTATTGCCTTTTTCAAATGTTCTACAAATATCTTTTCTGAAGTTCTCTAGAAATAGATTTACAGCTTGTTCCATTTCTTGGAAATTTTCTATATTTCTCCCACATTATAATGCTGAGAGGAATTTTTATAGCTATGATCCTTTTGTCAGGATAAATAACTTCCAGATTAACATCCTTGATGAAATGATTCCCATTTGGGAATGTCATGGTTTCCATGATTCTTCCTGCATGCTACTATCAAAAATATCTTCTTTAGTAACATGGGTTTTTGTATTTAACTCTTTTAAGCCTGTTAGAAATGACAATAGATTACAACTCTGTGCATGGCCAGGATCATTATAATCACTTGATGACTTTTTCAAATATTTTAGATCCTAGTTTTCCCTTCCAAAGATTCAGTTCTTCCAGATTGTAATAAAGCAGCGAGGTGTTTGTGATCAGTACAATAAAATACTATTCCAAGATACAGATAATGGACAATAGTTGCAAAGCATGCAAAGAGGACTCATTTCCTAATTGTATTTGTGTAGTGCAAAAAATACAATAGAAAAGATAAACGGAACAGGAATATGAACAGATGGGATGCATATGTGGGTGCACACAAATGGCCAAATGTATGAAGAGATGCTCACACTCATTTGTAATGAAAAGAAACTCAACTAGAACAGAAATATGGAACCATTCTCCACAATCAGGGTCAAGATCAAAGTTGGGTATTACTTCTGTGGGAAAAGATGTGGCAGAAGAGGACTTCTTCATTTCTTTTGGGAGGATTTCATGTTGATACTGAAATTTGAGAAATCAGCAACAACATCTACCACATATTGCTGGAATCAGATATATACCTATAGTAATGTTCCCTCAAAATTATACTCAGCAAAGCATGAAGAGGCAGAAAGTTTTATATAAATGTGAGTATATGGACAATGACCATTGCATTCTTTGCAAAAGGTAAACAAACATCATAACATTTGCTCCAACAACAAGTACACAAATAGAGCTCTAGTTAAATAAATTGTATGTCTGTATATTGACAGGCACCAGAGCCACTAGAAAAGTGAGGTAGATTTTTGATGATATTGACAGCCACCTACAAACAAGGAAATTACAAAAATAAAATGCATAGTCTTTTCTTATTTGTGAGGGTGTATATCTAAAATATGTCTCTAAACTCTGATATATTACACAATGAAGATATTTACTTCAGTTCGGTTTAGCTTTTAATTTGTAAGAAACCTCTCCTAGTGAGCTTGATAAGTTGCCAGGTTTGTAAATTACTATTACTCTATCCAACTTGATTAAATACTACATTGTTCTAGTTAATCACATGTCTGGTTAACACAGCTATCTAACTGGATTTTCTACAAAATTAAATGAGGAATTATATGGGAAAACACTTTTGGCAATTGTAAGTACTGTGTATATTATTGTGTTAGATTCAAGAGTTATTTAACATTTCAACTAATACTAGAATAGAAAAACCCAAAATATAAGCTATAAAGGTAAATAAGATAGAAAACATGACCAAAAGGTATTTACACTCTAATAAGTTAAATGTGTAGAAATTATAGTAAAATACACTCTAAACCTGAATTCCATGGTAAAAGAGGACTCAAAAGTTATCATGACAACACAGTTTGTGATAAATAGGGAATAATTAACAAATAAAATTGTCAATTCTTTAAGCATATACATAAGAAGAGGACAATAATGCAAAAGGAAGGATCAATGAGGGAATGTAAAGATGCATTAGAGAGCAAGATTTGCTTGAAAAACGTGAATAGTTCTATGTAATTAACACACAGATTCTAGCAACTGTTTTTAAGATTTTTTTCCTCAATAAAATGCCATTGACACTACTGACTGCATGCTAATCTGTTTTGATAAATAGTGAAAAATACTCTTGTATCTTGTATATATCTACTATTCCCTTGCATGTTAAAACTTTTTGTATCAGAGATGTAGAAAGGGCTAGCCTAGTCACTGGTTGAGAGAACAGACAAATCAGCACTTCATTGAAACAGAGCTGTTTAGCAAACCATAAGAAAACATGATATAGTTTTTATAGAAGTATATTACAGCAATGACTATTTCTTCATTTGTTACATAATGATACTTACATTATATATAATTAGTCATCAAGACACCAGGAACACTGGAAAGCAATTAATAATAAACCTGGACAGCATCATGGGGAAAGACAATGTAGACTTTTGGTGAGTCTAATTATGTTTTTAAGCAAGACATTTTCCCCATCTTTTTCAATCCATTAGAAAACATTTTGACAATGAACAAAATTCTTTTGAATATAACTCATTTGTGAACATTTTTTATTTCCCATTTTCATAAAGCATTAGTTCCTTCTACTTCCCTTTCCCTTCTGACACTGTTAAACACTATCTCAGTCATGAATATGTGCTTTGAGTTTGGAGCCAGTGGTTGAGCCACATTCTTTATTAGCACTGTTATGTATTTACCATTTATTAATATTGCCAACTATTTTCCATCTAGATTCCCTGGGGAATATTTAGTGTTACTTTGTCAAAACACAGCTTGGGCAACTCCCAAATTTGCCCTTAGTGCCCAGACCAAAATATACAGGTCAGACTATTCCCTGTTTACTTCAGTAGAATGGCCATTAGATTTATCTTGGCCAAACCAAAATACATTTTAAACTTACTTTACAAAAGATTAAAGTTAGACTTAGCCCCTTACTTAGCTTGCTTATATCATTTGCCTTCTTTCTATATGGAAATAGATAAGCAATAAGCAATAATAAGCAAATGTACAATTATTTTTACTTAGATTACTTAGATTTTTAGCTTACATTATATTGTAAATGAGACAAAGAATCAAAGATATTTAATTCTCTCTCTGCTCTCTCTCTTTCTCTTTCTGCATGTATAGCATTTCATTCATCTATATTATTCATGTTTTTAAAATGCTTTTATATCATTCTTTTTCAATTAACAAATCTTGATTTTTGATAAACAGGAAATAAGTGATAATGATTTTTCCAAAAATTTAATGGAGTTTGGAACTGCACTCCTGTTCTCATTCGTACCACTTTTCAGAAACAGAACTCTAATTCTACATTAGAATGCTCTAATTTTATACTCACATGAATTTGAACCAGCTCTCATTAGGAAATTAATGTGCATTACATCAATTTGGCAGTCATCTCAGGGTTTTTCTCAGAATTTCTGGAAACTTCATGCTTTGAGTCAAAGTAGAGAAATATATTTGAAAATTAGAACATATTTCTTTCATCTGAAATATCAAACAAATACTGTAAAACATAGGATAAAATAAATAGGATTAAGATTGAGATATAAATGTATATTCTACAGCATATTCTGCTGTAAAAGGTGGGTTATAGCTAGTTAGTTTGAAGCTAAATCCTGCCTCTCTGTGAACACACTAATTTTATGTTTTATCTTATATCCAATTTCCCAGATACTTACTTTAATCCTACTTTCATTTGAATTATTTGACTGTTTAATATTCTTTTAAAATTTTCCTACTGAGTTTTTGATTCTTAGAAAAATTATTCAGAGTACATCTGCAAATGGGAATTGTAACCAGACCACATACACAGGAGTCAGGACAAGAAAGCCCTGTAAGTATAATTTCTAGGTCACTAAAAGGTTACAGAAACAAAATCATGCATATTAATGCATTACAGGCAAAAGAAAATGTCATTCATATTTTAACTAAAGAATTCTAAACCAGTCATATTTGTAATTGTGGCAAATACTGGAATGAAGGGTGAATGTTGTCATTCATACTTGTAATCCCAGGTATTTGGAAGGTGTACATAAGGGGATCACAGTTCAAAGATAGATAAGAAAAAAGAATTGGCCAGAAAATTCAACCAAGAGGGTATAAGTCATCTAAAAAGATCTATAATGCGTAATGAAACATGAAGCAGTAGTAAAGAGTTACCTGACACCTGAGACACAGGACTGGATGGATTCACTGCTAAATTCTATCAGTACTTTAAAGAAGAACTAATAACAAAGTTTTTCATAATATTCCATAAATTAGAATGGAACACTACCAAACTCATTCTAAGAAGTATGCATTACGTTGGTACTGGGACTAGACAAGATCACATAAACAAAGAAAATTATAGACCAATTTCCTTGATGAACATAGATATAAAAATTTTCAACAAAACACTTTTGAAACAAATTTTTTAACACGTTAGAAAGATCACCGTGATCGGTGGTTTAATTTCAAAGATGCAAAAATATTGCCAGAACTATGAATCCTTGAATGTTATTCAGCACACAAGCAAAATGAAAGGAAAAAAATCACAGTCTTCTCGATAAAGTATAATTCCTTTGACAGAATTAATATTCATGATAAAAAGCTTTGAAATGAGAAATAGAAAGAATATAGATCAACACAGTAAAGTCTAAATGTAATTAACCTATAGTCAGCATCATTCTACATGAAGAAAACCTGAAGCTGTTTCCTCTAAAGTCAAGAATAAGATAAGTGTCCACTCTTCCAAATTTTGTTCATATAGTAATAAAAATTTTAGTCAGAAAAATAAAGTAAATGAAAAACATAAAAATAAAAAAGGAAGACATTAAACTATCCCTATTTATAGATGATCTGACCTGTATATAAAAGACCATACAAAGTCTACCAAAAAACTTCTTAGTTCTAGTGAATATTTTTGGCAAAGTGGCAGAATACAGTATCACAATTAAAATGTCAGTGGCTCATAGGGGAGCTCTGTGTTTAGTGTTTTGAGGAACCTCCAATACTACTTTCCAGAGTGGTTGAACCAGTTTACACTCCCACCAACAATGTACTAGTGTTCCCTTTTTGCCACATCCAAGCCATTATCTGTTATTATTTATTTTCTTGATAATGGCCATCCTAACTAGAGTGAGGTGGAATCTCAATGTAGTTTTGATTTGCATTTTTTATCGCCAAAGATGTGTCTATTCATGTGTCTATTCATTATTTATACTTCCTCTTCAGAAAAGTCACTTTTTAACTCCCCCCACATACTTTACTTACTAATGGTGTGATCATTTCTTTGAGGATTTGTTATTGGGTGGTTTAATTTTTGAATTCTAGGTATATTTTTGATATGAGACCTCTGTCTGTTGTATAGCTAGTGAAGATCTTCTCCCAATCTGTGGAATTTCTATTTATCTTGCTATCTATGTCCTTTTACATACAGAAAGACTAAACATAGGGCTCTCCTATGATCTAGCAATCCCACTCCTGGGCATTTACCCAAATGATCACAAACAAGGCCACACTAAAGCTGCCAGCAGAACTATGTTAATTACAGCATTATTTATGATAGAAAAAATATAGAACCAACCTAGATGTCCTTCATTGGATGGATCAAGAAAATGTGGTATATAGATACACAATGGAATTCTATGCTTCCATCAGAAAGAATGACATCACCCCATTCATAAGGAAATGGAAGAACTTGGAAAAGATCATATGAAATGAAGTAAGCCAGACCCAAAGAAACACAGTTTCCCTCATTTATAACAAGTAATATAAGTCTAGTATAGTCTTAGCAGTGAATCACAATAGCTCAATTCACATGACCATATAAAATGATGCTAATCAAAATGAACTCCAAGATATGGAAGCAAGAGGGATTTGTTTGTTTTTAATGTATGTGGAAGCTATTTACTTTTCCTTTCACTTTCCCCCTTTGATTTATCCCCTACTGTCACTGTATTTTATTTTGGTACACCATGTCTTGTATATATGATTATCTGATTTGGGAAATGGAAGGGTATAACAAAGTGGTGAGGCAAATGACAAAAGGGTGAACCAATGCAACAGTGATACTCACAAGACAGTATGTTAGAAATGAACTTTACAACTTGAGGAGGAGGGAGGTGGGGAGGAAAGGAAAAGTGGGAGAAAAATGAAGGAAGGAGTAACACTATTCAACAACAAATGTCCTCATTACCTTACTTATGTAACTGTAACCCCTCTTTACATCACCTTTACAATAAAATTAAATTTTAAGAGGCTGGGAAGTTGGCTCAGTGGTAGAGTGCTTGCCTTACATGCATGAGGCCCTGGGTTTGATTCCTCAGCACCACATAAGCAAAAATAAGCTGGAAGTGGGGCTAACACTCAAGTGGTAGAGTGCTAGCCTTGAGCTGAGGGACAGTGCCCAGGCCCAGAGTTCAGGCCCCATGACTGACAAAAAAAAAGTTAAATTTTAAAAAGGCACATATATACCAATAATTAATAAAATACTACATAATATTTAACAATAAATAAACCAATAATTAATAGATTGAGAAAGGAATTAGAAAACAGTTTTATTCATTGTAACCTCAAAAATATTAAATGGCAAGGAATATACTCAAGAAAGTGAAAGAAAGGGGTAAAACTTTGATGAAAGTCATAATAGTAAAAAATGGAAAGGACTTCCATTTTCATGGGTTTCATGGGTTGGCAAAATTTAAACCCAGTCTGGAGAATTTGTTTTATGAAGGGAGGTAAGAGCTGAGGAATTAATAGAGGGGGTAATTTGATCAGGGTATACTGTACACATGTATGGAAATATCACAATGAAAAATTTTATACAACTAATATATGTTAGCAAAAATGTAAAACTAGATCCAAAAAATGTTAGTGAGATTCTCATATCAGCGTAAAGCCAGGAAGATTTGAGTATAGGCTAACCAGAAATAAAAGCAAGTCATTCAGAAAAAAAATTACCTAAAGCAAATGGGTTGAAAAGGTGCAGCTCAAGTGAGAGAACTCTTGCTTAGCAAGCTAGAGATAAAATTTCTGTTAAATAAATAAATGAATATCTTCAGATAAAAATAATTAAGCTCTGAGCATTCAACAATGCATAATGCATGGAACAAAATTTCTAGTTCATCTTTTATTTTGAAAGAATTAGCAGCCTGCATGGTGAGGAAAGGAGATTTCTGTTCCTTAGAGTATATCGTAGAACAGAAGTAGACAAGAGCAATATTGAAGAACAGATGTTAAGCACTGGTTTCTATAAACAGCCATGATTCATTTACTAGTCCTTGAGAAAATGTATGGGACTTTAAGAAATACTCGAGAGGGTGGAGGAGAGGATGGATCCTAAAAATGTATTCAGTCCCCAAATTATCTGAGTAGAGATTAAAAGATGGTGAATTTATAACCTTCTTTTTAGTGGAGTGGATGAAAATAAGCCTTTAGTTAACACATACACACACACTTGGGCAGTATTTACAGAAAAATGTTTAGTCAGACTACTGCTTGGAGTGATGTATTAATAAGATTCAGAATAGATTTCTATATTGAGATATTCAACAATATCATTGGCTTTTCTTTTCTTGACTGAGAGTAATTTCTTTTTCCCTAGAGCAGTATGAGTTGATAGTTTGTTGCTGGGCTGGCAGATTGGTGGCATGGGGTACCTAAACTTATTTCCATCTGTTTCTTTGGCTTCCTTTAGGGGCTTGCTTCAATTTAAAAATGGCATAGCATATAATCTACATATCAGTGCATGAGAGGAAGAAAGGAAGGGTGGGAGGCAAAGCCCTTTTCCCTTTCAGAGGTCATGTGATTGCATAAATAACTTCTGTGTATATTTCATTTTCTAAAACCTGGACATGGACCACTCTTCATTGCAAGGGAAGCTGGTATAGGTGTTTTTTAATGGTGAGACACCTAAGATGCTAACACTTCAATTATTACAGAGGAAGGTCTTCAGGCTCTTTACATCCACAAATACTGACTTGCAGAGGGGAGGCCAAGATGGAGATGGGGCAACCAAAAAGAGAGTTCAAGTTCCAACGCTTAATCTCACCAAGAGACCGACAACAACAAAAAGTCAAACACCCAGAGAAAAACAGGAGGTGGAAAATAACAAAAATGAAAGAGAGACAAAGAAGAATTTCAGAACAGAGAAGCGCAAAGACCCCTCCCCCAAATTTTACTGGCCGTGCAGCAGCGCACCAAGCCCTGGTCAGCAGGTCCGGCAGGGGCTGCTGGAGTCCCAGAGACACAGAGGGCTGCCTGCAGATCACCAGTGCAGAAGCCACCTGAGGTACCGGTCTGCAGACCCGCTGATTGTGAGGACCGACAGAGAAACCTCTGAGCCGGGAACTTGGCCCCATGACGGGAGCCCCAGAGCTACGTGGGACACCCAGAGAACACCAGAGCAGAAGACCCGCAAGGAACTGGTGTGGATCCAGAAAGCGCAAACAGAGACAAACCCTAGTGCTCAGAACCTGCACGGAGGCCCCTTACCCCCCTCGGGCAGAGGCCAAAGGCCAATCCCACAGCGGGGACCCCAACAGCATCAACCGAGGCAGAGACAGAAGAGAATCACACAGAACCACCACCACCCAGCCCAACCTGCAACCACCTCAACTGAACTCTGATTGCAACAGCAACTGATGACCTATATCACACAGAAACAACTGGCTCCAGGGTGAGTACCCCACAGGGGACGATGTATCTCTCAAGGGAAACCAGAGCTGGTGGGAATCCCCAGACCCTGACCCAGACCCCCTACCCCAACACCTGGACCACAGGACCCACTAAAACTGGGAACTGTTCGAGAGCTCCACCAGCCCGCAGAGCACATGCAGCTGACCAGGCTAGAGCAAGAGTGCCCCTGGAAGGGAGCTTAAACGCCCAAGCCAGGAACAGCACCCCTGGGTCAAGACACCCAACAGTGGAAGAAATTTGAACTGTGTACCCCAGGCTGTGTAACCTATGTGAGATACACAGCAGCACACGTCCAACTGGTGTGCCCCAGACTGGGGGCTGGAACCAGGCCTGGGGATCTGTTGCCTGAGCAACACAACCAACCCCTCCCAACTGGAGTCAGAAACTGAGCATAAGCCTCAGCAGAGGGGAGAAAAACAGGGAACTGCACCCCTTGGGAAGCTCACCTGTGACAGCAAAAGACCCGGGGCTCAGGACAAGAGAAACCCAAACCTCACCAGAACCCAACCCATATATTCTAGGCTGGGAATTAGTCAACACAGGCCGCCACCACCTGATAATAGTCCGGAGCTCAGGCTGGTAAGGTGGCTCAGCAGTAGAATGCTTGTCTTGGGTGCATGAGGCCCTGGATCTGATTCCTCAGCACTATATAAGCAGAAGGAGCCAGAGTGATGCTGTGGCTCAAATGGTAGAGTGCCAGCCTTGAGCTGAAAAGCTGAGGAACAGCGCCCAAGCCCAGAGTTCAAGCCACAACTGTCCCTAAAACAAAACAAACAAACAAAAAAACCCATCAGGAGCCCATAGCAGACTCCAGCATCTGGGATAGTGCATCCAGCACATCCGATCTTGCCAAGAACACCTGTAGGAGCAAACAGGAGCAGTCTAGGCTGCTCAACCCTTCCAAAGGCAGAGACTTCCAGTGATGTATAGCAGAGAGCCAAGAACCCTATGTGGGTCAGACCAGCAGCTGGAGGTCAGCCCCCAACAGAACCGAGATCAGGTACAGACTCTCTACCAACACAGAAACAGCAACTAAGCAAAGACAGACACCTATTGACCAAAACAAAATTTCAGATTAGTCTCAATAAACCCTGAATCCCCATGCAAAAATCACAGAGAAAAATTACAAGGTATATCAACACCCAGGGTAGCAAGCTATCCCCAATAGCCAGCAGCCACCCAGGGGAGAGCCCCAGTGGCAGCAAAGCAGGAATGGAAGACAAAAGCAACATCCAAGGGATGCTGGAGGCAATGACTCAAGAAATAAAATGAGAAATAGACCAGAAATTTAAAGAACACAGGGACGAATTATCAAAAGAGATGCAGGATCTCAAACATGAGGTACACGCAAAAGTAGAGGCAGTACATACGTCACTAAGAAGTGAGATAAATGCCAAAATAGAGGCAGTACATACCTCATTAATAAGTGAGATCAGTACTGTGAGAACCAACCTCGAATCCATAAATGAGTCCATTTCCTCCATGCAAACCACAATGGAAGCCACAGGTAAAAGAGTGAATGAAATGGAAGGTAGAGTGTCAGATACAGAAGACAGAATACACCAACTGGACCAAAAATGACAGATATGGAAAAATCACTTAAATTATGCCAAAGGGAAATTCAAGAGCAAGCAGATAGTGCCAAGAAATTTAACCTTCGTATAATTGGAGTGGACAAAGGTGAGGAATATCAAAGCAAGGGAATGCAACATCTATTCAACAAGATAATCGGTGAAAATTTTCCCCATCTCAAAAAAGAACATCTTACCTACATAACAGAAGCATATAGAACACCTAACGAGCAAGATCCCAGGAAAAACACTTCTAGACACATTATAATAAAAAATGATAGATCTGAATAATAAGGAAACAATCTTGCATGCAGCAAAAATGAAGAAAGAGCTATACTACAACGGGGAAAAAATTAGAATCACTGCAGATCTCTCCACACAAACACTGAATGCAAGAAAGTCCTGGGAAAGTACCATATGAGTCCTGAGAGCCAATAACTGCCAACCCAGACTGATATACCCAGTAAAGTAGCATTCACATTCGATGGAGAGCTGAAAATTTTTAATAGCAAAGAAAAACTAAATGAATACATAAACATTAACCCAGCATTACAAAGAATACTAAGAGGGGGAACACAACCTGAGGAAAGCAACCAGGAACAGGGACCTGCAACCCAGACAGGCATTAATAGAAGTCTAACTGAGCAAGCACAGGAGGAAAGGAAAGAATAAAAACTGAGGAAAACAGGGAATGACAGGGACCACAATGCATCTCTCTATACTATCTCTTAATATTAATGGGCTTAATTAGCCAATCAAAAGAAAAAGAACTGCAGATTGGATCAGAAAAACATGACCCATCCATCTGTTGCCTTCAGGAGACCCACCTCTCAGCCAACCACACAAACTCAGAGTAAAGGGTTGGAAAAGGATCTACTAATCAAATGCCCCAAGTAAGAAAGCAGGCGTAGCAATCCTGATATCTGAGAAAATAAACTTTTCATTAAAATCAATACAAAAAGACAAGGACGGACACTACATATTAATACAAGGGACAATCCAAGAGGAGGATATTGCCCTCATCAACTTATATTCACCAAACATTGGTGCACCCAGATATGTTAAGCAAATACTCTCAGACTTACAGAATAAAATAGATCCCAATAAGATAATACTAGGAGACTTTAACACACCACTCTCACCAAAAGACAGGTCTACCAACCAGAGGATTGGCAAAGAAGCTACCGAATTAAGTGAGGCCATTCTTCAAGCAGAATTAACTGACATCTACCGAGTATTTCATCCTAAAACAACACAATACACATTCTTCTCAGCAGATCATGGAACTTTCTCCAAAATAGACCATATCATAGTTCATGCTAGGAACTTAAGCAAATACAAGGGGATCGACATAATCCCCTGTATCCTATCTGACCACAGTGGAATCCAGGGAAAAGTCACCCAGCTCAGGCGCCAGCCATTGGAGTGGCTTTCCTCACTGGGTAACCAGAGCCAGAGGCTGCCCCTCCCTCTAGCAGCCTCAACAATCAATTGAAAAACAAAAACCCTGAGAATGGCTCCAGGCTGGGCTCTGTGAGATTTTGTTTTTGCACAAAACCGCCCCAGGAAAAAGCTACTGATTGTTGAAAGGCGTCAACTCTACCCAGAACCTAGCCTCACCACTGCATCCCCCTCTTTTGTGATTCTCAAAGCAGATCACCCTCCCAGTAAACTAATCTGGGAGGGGGATCTCAAAATCTTGGGTAAAGCAGAGCATTTTTCTGCCTGTTCGAACAAACTGACTTAAGAAAC
>NW_012267219.1:25358174-25427062 GCF_000151885.1 Dipodomys ordii | reverse complement strand
GTTTCCCTTATTTGCAATATCTAGTATATGTCTGAGTCAAGCAGAAAAGGTCAGATAAGGTGATGCTAGGGAAATAAACCCTAAGATATGTATTCTAATGTTATTTTTTCTTTCATGCGGTTGTTTCTAACACATTTATAAGATTATTTCTTTGTTGCTTTGTATGTCCCTCCCCCACAGTATTATCCTTGCTTTCACTGTATTTGATGTCAGTATAATTTGTTGGGGGAAGGGAAAAACAAATTGTTTAAATAGGGATACAGTTGGACCCATTGCAACAATGAGATGTACAAGTCGTTATGTCGAAACGAACTTTACAACTTTTGTGGTGTAGGGGAGGCGGGAGGATGGGGGGGGCGGGGGAATGGGAAGGAATGTGAAGGGGAAACAAAGGAGGAGGCTACAATGCTTGATAACAAATGTACTCATTATCTTTCCCATGTAATTGTAACTCCTCTGTACAGTATTTTAACAAAAAAAATTAAATCCCCCAACAACAAATCTTCAAAAAACAACTGCCCAATAAATAAGTGGTCTAAAGTCTTAAAAAGAAACTTCTCTGAAGAGGAAAGAAGGATGGCCAATAGACACATGAAGAAATGCTCAACATCTCTAGCCATAATAGAAATGCAAATCAAAGCAATATTGAGATACCACCTCACCCCAGTTAAAATGGCTATAATGAAGAACTCTAATAACAACAGATGCTGGAGGGGATGTGGACAGAAGGGAACCCTACTGCATTGTTGGTGGGAGTGTAAACCTGCTCAACCACTTTGGAAAGTAGTATGGAGATTCCTCAAAAGACTCCACATAGAGCTCCCCTATGACCCATCAATCCCACTTTTGGGCATTTACCCAAATGTTTACAAACAAGACCACACTAAAGCTACCAGCACAACTATGTTTATTGCAGCATTATTCACTATAGCTAAGATATGGAACCAACCCAGATGCCCCTCAGTAGATGAATGGATCAAGAAAATGTGGTGTATATACACAATGGAATTCTATGCCTCCATCAGAAAGAATGACATTGCCCCATTTGTTAGGAAATGGAAAGGCTTGGAAAAAATTATATGAAGTGAAGTTAGCCAGGCCCAAAGAAACATAGGTCCCATGGTTTCTCTTATTTGCAATAACTAGTATCTGTCTAAGTCAAGCAGAAAAGGTCAGATATGTTCATGTTAGGGAAATGAACCCTAAGATATGCATTCAAATGTTTTATTTTTATGTGATTGTTTCTAACACATTTATAAGATTATTTCTTCTTGTTTTGTATGTCCCTCTCCCATGGTATAACTCCTGTTTTCACTGTATTTGATGTTGTTATAATTTCTGGAGTGGCAGGAAAAAAACAAATCATTTAAATAGGGATACAGGTGGACCCATTGCAACTATGAAATGTACAAGTTATGTCAAATACAAACTTTACAACTTTGTTGAAGGGGGAGGAGGGTTGGGTGGAGAGGTGGGAGGCGGATGGTATAGGAAGGGGAAACAAAAGAGAAGGCTACAATGCTTGATAAGAAATGTACTCTTTATCTTGCCCATGTAATTATAACCCCTGTGTACAGTATTTTCACAATAAAAAAAGAAGACACTAGGAAATGGAAAGACCTCATACTCTTAGATAGGTAGACTTCATATAGTGAAAAAGGGAATACTACCTAAAGTCATATACAAATTCAATGCAATTCCTATTAAAATCCCAATAACATACATCTCTAAAACAGTTCAAAAATTCATATGGAATAACAAAAGACCTAGAATAGCCAAAGCAATTCTAGGGAATAAAGACAACATGGGAGAGATCTCAATGCTGGACTTCAAACTCTACTCTAGAGCTATAATAACAAAGACAGCATGGAACTGGCACAAAAACAGTCCCGAAGACCAATGGAATAGAATAGAAGATCCAGAAATAAATCCACATGCCTACAGTCAGCTGATATTTGACAAAGGAGCTAATGACCTACAAGGAAAAAACACAGCCTCTTCAACCACTGGTGCTGGGAAAACTGGGCGGCCACATGCAGAAGACTAAAAGTGGACCCCAGCTTATCAACATTCACCAACATCAACTAAAAATGGATTAAAGACCTTAACATTAAACCTGAATCTCTGAAACTACTGCAGGACAGAGTAGGAGAGACACTTGAACTAATAGGCACAGGAAGGAACTTCCTGAACAGAGTCCCAGGGTCACAACAAGTTGGAGAGAGACTCGACAAATGGGACTACCTTAAAATAAAAAGCTCCTGCACAGCTAAAGCTATCGCAACCAAGCTAGAAAGACAACCAAGTAATTGGGAAAAAATATTTACCAGCAACATATCAGATAAGGGGTTAATATCCAGTATATACAGGGAACTCAAGAAACTAATCCCTCCCAAACTTAACAAACCAATTACTAAATGGGCAAGGGAACTAAAGAGAGACTTCTCAGATGAAGAAATATAAATGGCAAAGAAACACATGAGGAAATGTTCGCCATCCCTGGTTGTGAAGGAAATGCAAATAAAGACAACCCTGAGATACCACCTTACCCTAGTCAGAATGTCCCACATCCACAAGTCAGCCAACGACAAATGCTGGAGGGGATGTGGAGAAAGAGGAACCCTATTGCATTGCTGGTGGGAATGTACAACCACTTTGGAAAGCAGTCTGGAGGGTCCTCACAAAGCTAAATATTGACCTCCCTTATGACCCAGTCATACCACTTCTAGGCATCAATCCTGAACAACAGGAACCAGTACACAAGGACAGATGCACCTCCATGTTTATTGCAGCACTGTTCACAATAGCTAGGATATGGAAACAACCCAGTTGTCCCACCACAGATGAATAGATGCAAAAATTGTGGTATCTATACACAATGGAATATTATGCAGCCATTTGCATTTGACATTTGCAGGGAAATGGATGGAGCTAGAAGAAATCATGTTGAGCGAGGTAAGCCAAGAGCAAAGAGACAAACGGTACATGGGGTACATGGTCTCTCTGATAAGTGAATGTTAAATCCAAAATGTTAGGTGATACAACAAAATTAACAGGACTTAAGAAACAAAGAACTTGGGGGGGGATTGGGTGGGGGAGTGGGGGGAGGCTGGGAAGGGATGTGAAGGGTAAACAAAGGAGGAGGCTGCAATGCTTGATAAGAAATGTACTCATTATCTTGCCCATGTAATTGTAACCCCTCTGTACAGTATGTTCACAAAAAATAAAAATAAAATTAACAAAAAAAAAAAGAAACAAAGAACTTCCACTCTTCCGGTCAAACCACTACTAAATAACCCCATGCTGCTGATCACATGTATGGTGTATATGTGTACACCATTATATGTTATAGACCGTGATAGACAATTTGCTCCAGGAAAGTTAGAATGTGTTTGTGACTTTAACTGAGCATCACTATCCCACAATACTGTGAAATTTGTGAAATTATGTAATCACTTAATCACAATAAAAAAAATACTGACTTGAGCATCTAAAAAGTGCCCTTGTGCCATGTACTTTGATCGCTCTTGATTTCCACAGGAACTCTGCAAAAAGCACACATTTAATAGACAAGAGACCAAAATAAAGAGGAGTTAAATGATCCTCCTAAGTTGACACAGAAGTCATATGACTAGAGATCCAATTATATTCCATCACAATCTAAATAAAACTTATTATTTTCTCAGCACAACACTATCAATTAAATATAGGAGAATCTTCTTGGTAGGTTTCAATCCTCATGAACCACTACTAGTACACTCTGACCTTTAAGAATTAAAAAGAAAGGGCTGGGAAGGTGACTCAGTGGTAGAGCGCTTGCCTTGCATGCGTGAGGCCCTGGGTTCGATTCCTCAGTACCACATAAGCAGAAGAAAAAAAAAAAGCCTTAGTAGCACTGTGACTCAAGTGGTAGAGGGCTAGCCTTGAGCTGAAGAGCTGAGGGACAGCGCCCAGGCCCAGAGTTCAGGCCCCACAACTGGACCCCCCCCAAAAAAAAGAATTAAAAAGAGAATAGAAGAAATACCATTTTCTTGTTATTGGTAGAAAGGATAGTTGTCCTATTTGTACACATTTGAAAGGCATTTGATAAGTTGCATAAAATGTAAGGACAATATATTTAGCTTCTTTGCAAACTCAACAGCCAATATTATTTAGTATAATATACTAAATACCAGTTAGGATAATATACTAAATACCAGTTAGATAATCAGCATGCACTCTCTAATGTCCGACAAACTATACACCTGTGGTGACTATCATAGTCACCATTAATGATGTCAACACAGAGAGGAAGATGTGAAGTTCGCTGTCTAGCATTTGAAGGGAAAACAATTCTTCCAAATTATCTCTGCAATTTCTGTGACTAACACACCTGGCCCTTAATATTTCCTTCTTGAATGGAATTGGAGATTAGTGTTTAAGGCAACTGGGAAAAAACATGTTTTTGAAAATATCCTTTTAGTTGGCATTTTTATGATAGCCATGTAAAAATGTTCTTTTTTTTCACAAAAAAACTTTGTTTTTAATTCTAAAGTTTGCTGAATCTTCAGTAGAGTTTATTTGATTCATTCAAAATGTATTTTATAACAAGGTTTAATTTCCAGTATCTTAAGTGTTTTTTGATCATTTTTTATTTTGAAACAATATTAATTTTTGTTTAATATGTTTTCAATTGTAGGAAGATATCCTTTTGTTTCCCTTGACAATTTTATAGTGATGGTGTATTTTCCTCTGCCTCTTTGTTCATTTTTTCCCCTTAAAGTAATATCTTTTTATCAGGTAATATCTTTTTTATCATTTGAAAAAGAATCAAAGCTGAAAAGATAATATTTATTTTACTTTTCATAACACATCTAAACAAAAACAAAAAGCAAATCATGAAAAGAATACAAACACATAATGGGAGGGAAGTATCTGCAATATTTTCTTTTCTGTGTGGTTATTTATCATTTATTTTATGAGACTAATTCCCCCTTATCTATAGGAGAAGTATTCTTCAAATCCCAGTGAATGAGTAGAATTTAGGAAAGAACTAAGCCTTTTATGTATTATGACTTTTCCTATGTATACATAGCTAGGGTAAAACTTAGTTAATAAATTAGGAACAATAAGACATTAACAACATTGAACAGGGACAACTATAACGATATAGAGTCCCTCTATTTGTAACTGCATCTAAACATAAGCACTGTGATATTGGGACAGGTAATCTGATCATTAAAATGGCTACCAGATAACTAACAAGTAGGGAGCACACATAACATGGAAACTCTTAGTAGTTTATTCAGGTCCTAGTGCACAAGATTTCATCGCAATGCTCAGAACAACACACATTTTAAAACCTATACACTATTTCTGGTATATTCTTCTTATTATTCCTTAGCTATGGTTGGCCCTAAGAAACATAGAAAGCAAAATCTGGGGTAAAGAGGAAAGACTACATTTTACTTGAATTCTACTTAACACTTCTTCCACATTTGGCATGCATTTATTGATTTGCTGTTTTAAAAATAAAAGTAGTCTAAGCTGGATGACAGTGGCTCATGCCACTCAGATCTCAGGAGGGTGAGATCTGAGGATCATAGTTTGAAGCCAGCCTGGGCAAAAAGTCCCCATGAGACTGTAATCTCCAACCAACTGCTCAGAAAAATCCAGACGTGGTGCTGTGACTCAAGCGTTGGAGTATTAGCCTTGAGCACAAAGAGGCTCAGGAACAGTGCCCAGGCCCTGTTTTATATTTTGCCCAAGACTGGCAAAATATAAAATAATATAAAAGCAGTCTGGGTTGTGAGTTTTGAGCTTCACATTCAGTTAGCTCCAATGCTAATTTTCAGTGTTGTTGATGAGTCATATAAACAATGTTGTTTCCTTGTATATAAAATTAGTATTGTATTAGTTTTCCATGGATGAATAACAAATTGTTACATACAATACATATTTCTTATACTTTCAGCTTGTGACAATCTTATTGTGATTATCTGGATGCTGTACTCAGATCTCCCCAGGGTGGAATCTATGTGTCAGTTGAGCCACATCCTGATCTGCAGGCTTCATTCTTAGCTTCAGTAAAATTTATATCCTTGTGGATATATGGCTGCAGGACCCAAATTCTTATTGGCTGTAGAGTAGGGGCTAACCTCAGAGGCTGCCCACAGTTTCCTGCTATGGGAGTTATGCCACTAGCAGTTCAAAAACATGTCTGTTGACTTCAAGGAAAGACGGTCATCCTCTGGTTTACTAAGCCTTGATAGCCATATACAATAAAATGCAATCCTGGGCATCATTGCCATCACTGCTGTAATACTATGCGAGTTCCAGGAGACAGGCTGACCTTCAATAAAAGAATGTGACTCAAGGGGGGCCATCTATGGATATGTATCTGTTATTGAACTGTTAACTGAATCACATAATCTTCTGGGTGCCTTCTAAATGTATCTCTGTAGGATTATAAAAAAGAAATAATGAGCCGGGCACCAGTGGCTCACTCCTGTAATACTAGCTACTTGGAAGGCTGAGATCTCAGCATCACAGTTCAAAGCCAGCCTGGGAAGGAAAGTCTGTGACATTCTTATCTCCAATAAACCACCAGAAAACTAGAAGTGGTGCTGTGGCTCAAGTGGTAGAGCACTGGACTTGAGCTGAAGAGCATAGGGACAGCACCCAGGCCTAGAGGTCAAGCCCCACGATTGACAAAAACCTAAATAATAATAATGAAAATTATCTGATTCATGTGTTTAGATTTCAAACTGTGCTCTCATTTTTCAGACAGGTCTCCAACCTCCTCACCAATTTAGAAATGATAAAACATAGCATTTTCTGCTGAGTCAAAATTTGAGCAAAGGTTCCTACCCTGAAGCTAAGGACTCTAAAAAGAAAACAAAAACAATTCAAAACAAAGTATTCTGAAGAAAAGTCCAGACTTGGCAAAAGGAGAAGAGAATAATGAGCAAAAATTGAGATGAAGATCAGAAGTATCAGGGTGAGGTTGAAGACAGAATCAATCCAAAATCTGTGGAGCCTGTGAGAGGCACAAGAATGTTCGGAGGTAAGCTCCATGAAATTCATTAATTTTTTTTATTATTTTCCTGTATGAAGCACCAGAGACAGAAACTGTATCAGCTAAAAGCAGTGTCAATACTGTGTATTATCATTGCAGAGATACTTGTATACAAAGCCAGGGCCCCTACCTGTCCAGTTAGGCCAGAATCGCTGAGAAAGAAGCTTAGACTCAATATTTTTTTTAAAAATGTTTCCCGCAAAACTCAGTATGCAGCTGAGACTGAGAACCAATCTTGTGAATTCTCCTATTTCAACGACCACAAGGACCTGCTGGCAACTGTCATTACATCACTAGAGACCCAAACATTCATTCTCTTTTCCAGCCACTGAGTCAGAATCAACATTTCAGTAACTGTCCTTTTAAATACCTAGTCCAAGTATACCGACATTTAGTTGGTTTTTTGCCATACAGTTGTTTGCCCATCAACATAAACTCTACCCAAATTGTCTAGCCTATCTTCTGAGGGCTTATGTAAACAATGGCAAATATGCTAATAGTACAAAGTGTGCTACTCCAAAGATGGAGGAAATGGGAGATATTGTTTGTTTATTTACTAATAGTGTTGGGGTTGTTTCGACCTTGAAAACTAAACATTTGTCTTTCTAATGCTGTTTCTGATTGATGGGTGGTGGGCTGCCTAGAGAATAGCACTGTGAAATATAAATTTTAAGATTGCTTTAGCTAAGAGGCTTCTCAGCTAGATTAACTATGTCTCAGTGAAATGACAGTTGTGCTTCATATTAGCTGAACCCGTTCTGGCTTTTTGTACCTAAGAGTAACACTCCTAACAAAGGATACCCATTCTGAAGACAGCTGAAATTGAGGTGGTTTCTCTGCAATACATCCATCGTTTAACTTATTCATTTTTTATTGATTCATACATTTACTGCTTAAAATGAAAGATTTCAAATATTAGTTTTATGTTCCAGACATTCCCTAGTTAGGTGTCAGGCTCTGACGGAATGAGAGAGACCGTACCTTTCAACATAAACATGCCACAGCTCCCTGAGACTCCAAGAACAAAACTGCCTCCTATAACAATAAATCATGCTCAAATCTGAGGAGGGAACAGGTCTCAGAAGGTTTTGATTACTGCACAAGTCACAGAGATACTTACCAGGAACCCAAGATATGATGTTTCAATTCAAATAGCTTCCTCCTGAATTTTATAGATCTGCAGAGCTAGAATAGCTTCATTGTGACCTTTAGAAAAACTTTCCTATGAACATTCAGTTTAAGCCTAGGTTAGAAATGGTTAATCCACAAAGAAAATATCACAATTTATTAAGCTTCATTTTCACAATTCATAAAGGAGACGATTTTTTGAAGGGACTGTGATTTCATCTTTTTAACACAAAGGAAGTAAAATGGCTGTAGGTGGCTATCTTCAAAGCCCCAAGCACAGGGGATTGTTGCACTTATCTTCCATTCAGTAATGAAGAGCTGCTGGGAGCATTAGAGAAATGTTGTTTTTTAGTGACTGTGCCAATATACCTGGGTTTTCTTTCAAGCAGTGAGCGATTTCTTTGAATTATGTTTTCAGCCAAAAATAGAGTTACTCATAAATTACATGAATGGTTTCCAGCTCATAATTGTCATGTTCTGGTCTTAGATTTTGGACATTCAGCCTAAAGTCTTATTATTTTCTCTGAATATTAAACTGATACAGCAGTCTTCTTATTTGTGTTCTTGAACACTAATGATCCTTACCTTCCCCTATTGCCCTGGGATAAAATCACATACACGCGTGCGCATGCGCGCGCGCGCGCACACACACACACACACACACACACACACACACACACACAAAGCAAAGAATCTGCTGTGCATTCTAATGGGTTACTCATAAAACTTGTCTCCCAATGATGAGCCATCTCTGAACATAAAACTTCAATTTGAATGAAAAAAAAGTTTATTAAGAACTACTGATAAGCTGAGAGTTATTTCTGTAAAAATATACTTAGGTTCAAGGTAAATGCATGCAAACTGACAGGCAATTAAGCAAAAAAAAATTGGGGTGCTATTTGTCAGATATCTGAGTAAGATATTTTAGGAAAACTGCTTTTGTTAAGGAGTAAAAGTATGCTGGCATTTCCCTCTGCCTTTTTACTTTAGCTCTTGAAATTTTTCCTGAAACATACAGATAATGAAAATTAAAAAGATAATCAAGAGCAATAAAGAAACTGCACGAAATCAGTGAATAATTTGTACAAACAACAAATTTGCCAAATCATAGATGAACAAAATAGACTCAATTTATAAAAAATAAGAAAATGGAACTCGCCTGGAATGATAAAAATTCATTAGAGATTTTCATAGTAAAATCTCATATTCCTTTTCAGGCAAAATATTAAGCCCTATTAACAGAGTATGGTTCTGAGTTCATATCTGAGAGTAATGGTATTTGTATATAGATAAAATGGACACCTATGTGTATTCCTTGTAATGTAATGTCTAATTTCCACTACCAAAATTTTGGTGTCTTCAGCCTTAAATTCCATGGGAATTCCCACACTAGAAGAGCAGCCATAGGTAGGGGTAGACCACACAGAATGCCCTGGGGAAACCATATAACTAAGGGAAGTGAAAAAATAACATGGATGTCACTGTATAAGAAATACCTGAGAGAAATAGTTTCAAAAAAAGATTTATTTTGACTCACAGATTTGGGGATTTTAATACATAGATGCCTGGCTCCATGTCCTGTTTTGGGACTGAACATCACAGCTGACAGAGAAACTTGTCTACCACATGGCAAAGAGTGGGATATAAGAAGTATCTGTGGACAAGATATAACGTTTAAATAAATGTCCCATGGGCTCACTTCTGCACATAGTTCTGCTTTCTAACCATCCATTCATCTATGAACTCATCAGTGAATTAATTTGTTGATAAAAGTTACAGTGCTCAACATCTTATCAGCTCTCAAGAGTGCCCAAATCTGAGGTCCAAACCTTCAACATATGATCCTTTTAGAGCGACATTTTCTTATCTTCTGAGCAGCCACTCAATGCAAATTTTTCTACAATTGATTCTGGATTACATGTATAGAATAGGGGACAAAACAAATTGAGGGAAAGGGATATTAAGAGAGAAGAGATGGATCTTGAAGATTTTTCACCAATATAAACGAAATATATGACTTCTTTGGACTCTTTATAATTCCAAACTAATTGAAATTTGACAATAAATGGGGCTTTTTATGCATTCTGCAAACATTTGGCCTTCTGTACATTTGGTCATATTTAACTGCCAAAATGCTTGCTATGATTACAACATTTAAGATTAAACCATTCCTTTCTTCTGAGTAATGCTGAGATGGTAAAATATCTACATTATGTTCTTCTGCTCAAGTAAATCAAGAAACTATTCATCAACAAATGCACGTTGTTAGTAGTATGTGAGGTGTCCACCATAGGCAGCCCACAGAGAGAGTACTTTCTCCTGCCTAAAAGCTCACTAAGAAAATCTCTTTTATCCCTTCAATATAGCTCTTTATTTAGCTCTCCAAGTCTCCACATATATTAAGAAAAGCATAGAGACCACCCTAGTTAGGAGAGGAAGCATTCCCTAAGCCCTAAATAATCCATAGTTGAGTCTTTTTCATGAAAGTTAAATAGTACAGTAAACTATATCTCATTGTCAACCATAAAGGATGTGAAGAAGCAAATAAAAACAAGTAGATCTTTCTTTTTGAAAAAGCCAAAAGGTAACAATGCAAAAGCAAGATTTACAGTGGACTATTAAGCTAATTTTTTGCTTCAGGATATCTATCTACACAGATGGATAGATAGATATATTGAAGACTGTCTGTCTGTATGTATTACGTATGTATGTATATGACTATATATTTTTACATAGTTGTCCAAAGGGGTCTCCAAGAGTGCAATGCATCTTGATCAATGCCATTCTGTTCCTCATCCTAAATTATTTTGATTCGTTACTTCATAGCTAAAACCTATTGCATGATCCCTTGCTAGACTACTTAGTTTCCAAAGAAGCTAGAGTGTGACATTTAAACCAAGTTTGTTGTACCCATTCTCCAGAAAAGCAATCAGAACACGTAGTCTTAGAAAGAGGCTGAGTTTAAAAGCTGAGGCTGAAGTAGCTGAATTACACACATGGTTACCACATCTTATCCTGCAGTGCTTAACATGGAACAATCAAATAGGTGACTTTTCGTCTTTGCATTATAATCGCATACATTGCAGAGTCTTACTCTTCTCCATTGGATAGATGATGGGTCGGGCTATCAAAACCTGGAGTTAGGCTGAGATTAGTTGTCTTGAATCTAGACTATGATACCTTAGATGCCAACTCTAAACCTAGATAAGTAAGAATCTTAAGTGCTCAAGAGAGTTTGGTATCATTGATCTAAGGATCAAACTTGAGCAGAAAAATGAAGCCACTTTCCATCCGCTCCAGAAAGTTCCCCAGGGGAGTGTTCCAAACTAATTTCACAGAGATGCTGATGGAAACAACTTTTCCTAGCATTCTGGAACAATTATATCAAATGAGACTTTGATTGGACATTAGAAGAGAGAACAGTTTTTACTTCAATACAAGGTTTGATTCTAATTCTTTCCAGTGACTTCAGCTTTATTTCATATGGCTCTCCTAAACTGAAATGACCAAACATTAATTTAAACAGCATTATTATTTTTCTTATGATATAAAATGGTAGAGTAATGGGATGTGCCAAAACAATTACCATACTAATCGAGCTTTTAAATTCTTGTTTTGAAATAATGAATTTGGCATACCATACTTATTACTGCAGGTAACAATTGCTTTCAAATACTCCACTTAATAATCTTGGCAGATTTTGAAAATTCTCTTTCATCTGTCAAAACAACCCAGTAAAACCGAGTAAGGACACAAAAATGAGTAAGAAACTAGAACACTAAAGCTGCTCTAGCACACTGCTCAGGCTTCTTGGAGATTAAGGAAAACAAATAAGATTTCAGCATGTTAGCTAAGGTAGAACACTACATGTCACAGGGGAGAACTAAAGAAATTTTAGAGTATTTCACTAGTTACAGGATCTGACAAGCCAAACAATCTAAAAGATAGAAAGTTTACAAATTGCAAATGCTTTCTTGACATAATTGAATTAAGATATAGTGCTTTCATTCAATTTTATATTGACTATCCTGCATGAGGTACCACTATAAAGAAATAGAGTAAAATACACACTATGTTACAGAATTCCATTCTGGTTGTGTTGTGATGAACAGCCATGGAATTCTTGTTACTTTAAATGTTACATTAGATAAAACAAGCCAATACAGAAACCGAGGTTTTGTTATACAAAATCCTTTATTTAAAATGTAGTTTTATGCATGAATCAAAGGTTTGACTCTGACTCCAAGTGTTTAAATTGTTTTCGTTTTCTATTGTGGTTATAAAAAATGACTATATTTTAGTTTCTTAAAACAATACAACTGTATTATCTTTTAGTTCTGCAAGTCATAAAACTAAGAGCTCTCATTGGACTATAATTAAGATTTCAGTTGGGCTGCATGCCTTTTTGGAGACTATAGAGGGGAATCGTAGGTCTGAGAACCCAGTTTTCTTGTTAGCTGTCAGCTGAGAGCAAATGCAATAGCAAAAGATCACCTACTTTGTCTCTTGTCTCCTTCTTTTATCTACAAAGTCAGCAAAGTTGAATCAAGTTCTCACTGTATCCTTTTCTACCTCTCTCTTCTCTTTGAAGGGCTCATATGATTAGATTTGATCCAGCCAGAAATTCCAGAATAATCTCTTCAATCCTAAAATCTTTAATTTCATTACATCCGCAATAATCTCTTTTGCATTGTAAGAAATATATTCAGAGTTCCAGTGAGTAAGTGAAAGATTCTGCTTTAATACAAAAACACTATGAAAAGACATACTTTCCCAAAATATCCATAAAATTCTTACTGGAGAATGCATTAACACTGACAAAATGTTTTTAATTCATTTGCATTTACAATCTAAAACAATAATTACGTTTTTGTTGTTTGTCCATTGTCTTCTACAAATGTGCTGAGGGTTTGATGAAGTAGAGATTTTGCAAATGTAAAGCATTGTTTATATAGGCCATGGTCTTTTCCCTATCACAGCTCCTACTAATCCCTCAACACTCAACTCAAATAATCTGTTTTACATGAAGTTTTCTCTGATCACCTCATCAAGGATCTTTGTTCCTTGGACAGCTGTATTGTGTAGAACAAAAGCTTGCTCCTTCCATTCATTTAACTGAACACTCACCGATCCACTCACGTCAATTACCACTTGCTCAACATATGTCAGGCCTTGTTAAAAGTTCTGTTTGTTCAAAGCTAATTATTCCCTTCAAATTTTATATGAATCATTTAAAAGTAGGTATAAACTCATATATAAACGTCTTCAATAGTCACTAAGAAGTATGAATAAAAAGATATAAACTACAATTTTTATACCCCATGCTTATTAATACAATATGCAAGAATCACTCAATATTTGTTTGATATACTATACATAATGGGAGAATAAAGGGAGAAAAATGCAGCAATGATACTCACTAGATACTATGTTAAAAATGAACTGTACAGCTTTTGATGGGGATAAGAAGGGAAAACTAGGAAAATGCAAGGGCCTGGGTGAAAAAGTTTAAAAATAAATGTACTCATTACCTGATTTATGTAATTCTAACCCTTCTGTACATCACTTTTATAATAACACTAAAAACCTCAGGACATGAGGTTTGAAATATTGTTTAATTATTTTAAAAATAGTTTTTACATGGCTGTGGCACTTAATCCAGGGCTCGGAAAACAAAATTTTCACCCTTTTATTTTTGCTGGTATGGGGACTTGAACTCAGGGCCTGGTTGCTGCCCTGACCCTCTCTGTGCTCAAGACTAGTGTTCTACCATTTGAGCCACAGCATCAGTTCTGGCTTTTTTGTGTAGTTCATTGGAGAGAAGAGTCTCATAGGGACTTTTCTGCTCCAGCTGGCTTCAAACTGCAATCCTCAGATCTCAGCCTGCTGAGTAGCTAGGATTACAGATGTGAGCCACCAGTGCCCGGCTAAATTCCTGCCTTTTTTGGGGGGGAGGGGAGGTCCGGTCGTGGGGCCTGAACTCTGGGCCTGGGCGCTGTCCCTGAACTCTTCAGCTCAAGGCTAGCGCACTACCACTTGAGCCACAGCGCCACTTCCGGCTTTTTTTCTTTTTGCTTATGTGGTGCTGAGGAATTGAACCCAGGGCCTCGAGTATGCAAGGCAAGCGCTCTACCACTGAGCCACCTTCCCAGCCCAATTCCTGCCTTTTTAAGGAATGATTTGGGTAAGTTTTATCATACTGTTGTCTGTCATGGACTCAATGGCTTTCCTACAAAGGGTAGGCAAAACGGTTATTTGAATCTTATTAATTCAAATTTTTAACACACACACACAAAAACATTTTAAAATGCAGTGTTCCCAACAATAACAGATGATATACAAACATAAGAGAAATTGTTGCTATGGTTGAACAAATGGTGTGCTTCTGCCTAGCCTGGTAATGCTAACTTTGCATAGACAAAGAAATAAAATTAAAGCATACATCATAAGTCCCCAAAGTCAATAATAATGGCCATCATCCCATATTTCACGTATAACTTTAGATTTTCAGGAATCTCTAAAGTTATATGAGCATTAATACTACCGCCAGCTAGCTTTTTTAAAAACAAATTTTCTGACCCAGATGCCTCTCTGTAGATGAATGGATAAAGAAAATGTGGTATATATACACAACAGAATTCTATGCTTCAATCAGAAGGAATGGCACTGGCCCATTTGTAAAGATATGGAAAAACTTGGAAAAAATCATATTAATTGAAGTAAGTCAGACCCAAGGAAATACAGGTCCCATGGTTTCCCTTATTTGTAATAAGTAGCATATGTCAATGACAATCCTAGCACATGAGCAGAATAGCTAAATAGCTATGTACACATCACCGTACAAGATGATGCTAGGCGAAATGAACTCCAAAACAGAAACACAGGAGGCTTTTCTTCGTTGTTGTTATTTTAATGTACTATGTGATGTCTTGTTTCTTTTGTATTTTTTCCCCTATGATTTATCCCCTGTTGTCACTGTATTTGATTTTGGTACCCTGGGCATATACATTTATCTGAATTAGGGAAGGGCATGGAAGGGGAACAACAGAATGGTGAGACTAAGGGCAAAGGGGGAACCAATGCAACATCAATACTCACAAAACAACATGCTGGAAATGATCTGTACAACTTGAGGCGGTTGGCGGTGAGGAAAAGTGGGAGAAAAATGAGGGAGGGGGTAATAAGTTCAGCAAGAAATGTACTCACTATCTTACTTATGTAACTGTAACCCCTCTGTACATCACCTTGACAATAAAATTTTTAAACAAAGATTTCTGAAGCAATATATTTATGAATATAAGGGTATTTTAAACTAGGAAAATATGATAAAATTTTAATTTTAAGCTGTGTCTGAAATAGACAAATTTCCAGAAAAAGTACTGGATCTAAATATAAAATAAGTATTGCTGTCAAAAACTATTTCTAAAATAGTCAAAGATCTATATGATTTAGATATTGGGTCTTTCAGTGCTTAAATTTGAGAAAGGAGAAAACTACTCAATTGATTTGATGACATTTACACATGCATGGATTACAAATCTTACAATAAAATAGTCCTGGTCTAAATATTATAGCCAAAACTTGCATATGAATACAAATTCTAAAACACTCACACCTTATTCTATCTTTACATCATAAGAATATTTAGCCAAGCGCCTATGGCTCATTCCAGTACCTATTTAGGAAGCTGAGATCTGAGAATCAGAGTTCAAAGCCCACCCAGGCAGGAATGTTCCTGAGATTCTTATCTCCAATCAACCACCAAAAAGAAATCTGGAAGTGGAGGTGTGGCTCAACTGGTAGAGCACAATGGTTAGGACCGAGCCCAGGCCTTTAGTTCAAACCCCAGGACCAACACCAAAACAAAACAAAACAAAAGAACTTTTACCCAGAAGGCAATACACATATACAAACAGGAAAAAAAATGTTTTGATATTAGAACAGTTTATTCCTTGCTAATCAAAAGGAAAAGCATCTGATGCCTTTAACAAGTCCATTGATGTTTTATCAATTAAATATACTAGAAATTACTGTATTCAACTATCAGTTTCATACTTGATGTGGGAATGAAAGCACAGAGGTCAAATATGGCTAGCTGTGCCAGATGAATTCTACATACTATCCAGATGGTAAGGAATTTCCAGAAATTTAAGAAAGATAGTATGTCTATCACTCTCACTATTAATGAGCATTAATATCAAGGATTTAGTAAATAAAAGAACAGCATGAAAAATGTTACCTGCTCTTTTATGTATTTGGAGTTTATATTGTCCTTGCTACTCATAAATTATTTTCCATTAGCTGTTTTATATTTAAACTTAAGTGCATTGCCATATCAAATAAATCAATACAAGACCCAGACCCAGCAGGACTACCTTTCCCATAGAAGAGGAGGAGTAAGAGAAGTAACTCCCTAAGTATGTAGAATAAACATGCATTAAACATCCAAAGACAAAGGTGCATGAGCTTACCATGTTATTTCCCCTAACAACTGATGACAGATTCCATAACCCAGGAATCTACTAATCTCTTTAAATTCAGTTTGTTTTAACTAAGAGGAAATAACACTCCACAAAACAATTTATCATTTTGATCATTTCAGGACAGAGCGACCTGGACTTAGGAGAGAAGAAAATAAGGTATTATGCTAAAATACATTTATGAATCACAGCTGTGTAGTTCTTTATTCAAGAAAGTGTTTAGAAAGAATCAAAGCATTTGATTTTGAATCATACAGATATCAAGAATTAACATTTAAAAAACAAGTATTTGATTAAGTTAGTCAAGAGCAAACACTAGAACACAAATTTCAAAAGACAAATTTTCATACAAAGAAAGGTGATTGACTTATAACACAAAACATCCTTCACTCATCTTTTGCTTACAGTACCACATTAGCACACAAGGTCCATCATCAGTTTTAAAAGCCATTTCACAGAGAGCATAACAAAGAAAAATGTAGTCAAAGTAGCACTATTTACTAAACTGCTGCTTGATTTGTTACATGCTTTCATTAGGTCTTTTGAAAATACATTTATATTTATTTTGAAGTGGTCTTAAGCATCTCATTTTTTAGTTTATTTTTATATTAAGATAAATCATGAAAAAAGAAGCAACAGTTTAAGGATGGAAGAAAACATTTAAAGTATGCATTGCATCAATTCCATTTAAAGCATGTTTTTAAACATAAACTTCTCATGAAATTTAGAATTTAAAACTCAAGATCTGCAAAGATGGACAATTAACATTTTTCTTGGTTTTCCACAAATGCTTTCATTTGTCAGCTTATGTAATGATTTTCTCACCAAAAAGATCTATTTAATTTTAGGAATTTTCTCTGCCCATTATTTAAGTTTCTGGAAGCAAATGCTAACCAAGAAGAATTAGCAAATGCTCACCATTCTCACATAAACTACTCACACAGTAAGTTTTACATTTAGGATAAAGAGTAGTGAGATATTTGCAGTTCACTCTGGATCTTTACAAGTATCAAAACATATCAACACCCACACCCACCAATTAATTATCTCTACCATAATTATAAACATAATTATATTTTCCACATAGCAAGGCTAGAAGTCAGGCTCAAGCATCTAGTTTACAGACGAGAGTAGAGCAGGAGTGGCATTGGGCAGATGGCAAGAGGCATGGAGATGGTAGGGAAGAAAAGAAGAAGAAAAAATTAGCAGGAACAATGAAGAACCCAGCTGGGGAAGAAACTGTGTTTAATAAAGTAAATTTATTCAAGCAAAATGACTGAGGGAGAAGTGAAGAACCCAGGACCAAAAATCCTGGGCCAGGACCTAAAATTAGAATGTTGTCACCAAACTAATCACATGACTCTATACTGAACCTGCAGAAAGCACCATTAGCTTAAGGTACTTGTTTTGAAGGACTTGGGAACAAATTTAAATAACTAAGGCTACAAGGAAATGAGAGGCAAACAAAAACTGTTTAGTCAACCTTTCTGATCCACAGATTTACCCAAACTCTGATTGAAACTAGGAAAAAACTTTCATCTATACTGAACACGTGCACATTTTTGTTATATTTCTCTAAGCAATCTAGTATGACAATTTTTATAGTATTTTTATTGTATTAGGTATTATAAGTGATAGATGGTCTGTGGGTGATTTAAAGTATCTGGGAGATATGCCTAGGTTATATACAAATATTGCACCACTTTATTCAAGGAAGACTTCATGCATTTTGCTATCTAATGGAGAGAGCCCTGGGAACCAAGGGATGACAATATGTACAATATTTATGGAATCAAAAAATATATACGATGAGAATATTGTTTATGAATACAATTGTGAATACTTGGATTTTTGAAATCATTTATTCAGGCTTGTTTGGCAGCCAATGGGACTTTGGAAATGATTGGCTCTTGATGGCTTCTTCTAATCAGTGTATTAATTCATCTGATAGATTTATAATATGATGGCATTACTAGGAGATAGTAGAAAGTAAGAAGTGGAGTCTAGAAGGAGATAGTAGGTTCCTGGGTGAAGCCTAGAAGACATGTCTTGTTTTCTGTCCTTTTTCTCTGTATCTTGTGTTGCCAATGGCTTTGCTTAAGTACATGCTCCTGAAAATGTCCAGTCTCACCACAGCCCTAGAAACAATGAGTCAAACCCACCCAGGGACTAAAAATGGGGAGTCAAAATAAATCTTTACTCGTAGGTTGTTTTCTCAGGTGTTTTGTCAGTGATAAAAATGTCTGACTAACATGGATGAAGACAAGCAAGGAAATATAATGTCTTAAAAAAAACTTCTTTGGGGTAGAGGGCAATAGTGATAACTCTAGGGATTGTCTAAATAAAAAAAATAAGATGAATAAAATCATATGATAAATTGATATGTAACCATATAGAGTTTATGATGTTGAAAATAAATTGAGAACCAATAAATTATTTTGAATATGTTTTCATTTAATTATTTTAGATAATTAGAGCTAAAATTATTGAACAAAAGGACTGAAATTGAAAAGGATTGATTTATATATTTGTATGCCCTAGCATTGACTATTCTCATTATTCAGAAACAGAAGTTTTTGTAAATAAATATTTCTTACAAGAGGCAAGACTTCTCACTCAAGGAAAATACAAAAACATCACCTATTGAAATAGTAGCTTTTGCTGGGCGCCGGTGGCTCACGCCTGTAATCCTAGCTACTCAGGAGGCTAAGATCTGAGAATCACGGTTCAAAGCCAGCCCGGGCAGGAAAGACCATGAGACTACTATCTCCAATAAAACACTAGAAAATCGGAAGGGGCGCTGTAGCTCAAGTGGTAGAGCTCTTGCCTTGAGCTGAAGAGCTGAGGGACAGCGCCCAAGCCCAGAGTTCAAGCCCCATGACCGACAAAAAAAAAAGAAAAAAAAAGGAAATAGTAGCTTTTTTCCCCTGAGAACACTGCATATTTGGCTATTCTATTTTCCTCTGTGTGTTCCTCCAGTTACTCGACTTCTTAACCTATGCCTGCTAATGTTCCCTTGATTTAAGCTTTCAAAGGAAAAAATATCCTTTAAGCACACACTAAACCAGGAGAAAAAGCCCCAATGACCTTTACTAGCCAGTTTTCCACTCAGAGTCAGTAAAGGTAGAAATTTCTGGCTGGCCTGCCAGATGAGTGGATGCTGATGATAGTATTTTTGTAAGATTCCCTTCATTCAGCTGACTTTCTGAGCTGAATATCTTATGTAAGCTGATATTGATTTCATTAAAGAGCTTCACAAAGAAAGATTAAAGATCAATTGTCTTGCTAATTGAAAGAGTAACCAAATCAATAAAATGATGACATTTAAATTACCTTTATTTACTAGGAGTGTCTATTCTAAATGAAGACACTTCATTGTGGCCTAAAATGAAAATTTGAGATACATTACTCCATCCATTATAAGAAAGGAAAAAAAAAGAGAGAAGGGAACCAAGATACAAAAAAGAAGAGTATTTTCTATAATATGGTTATTATCTGTAGTTTGTGAATAGCTGAAAAAGGGTCGCTAAGATGTTCTTTAAAATAATTTAAAAGAGTTTAGTTTTATATTTGGAAATAAAATTGTATTCAAACTATGAGGTTAAAGAACATTCAAACATTTTTCCATTTATCATGTATTACCAACATGGAAAATTTGATCCCTATTACTACAAAATTATATGAGGAACACAGAAGAATATAAGAATATAGTTAAGAAATGGTTTCGATTAATTTAAACTGTTGCTGTAGTTTAGCATAATATGTGATGAATATTTAAAGAGATTTTAAAAATCACTTTTTCTTCTCACTGCTTATAATGAAATGGGCTTCCTTAAATGAAAGTTGATAGCTGTCTGGAGTCTAGAGTCACTACCACAAATGACTTAGTTATTTTTAAACAGAGAGCAAAAAGAAAATAACCAATTTGGGAAAGTGGGAGGGAGTTGTTTTAACACAAGTCTGAGTTCCTTTGAGGTTCTTGTTTCCAGTATATTAACTTTATTGACCACAAAATAACACAGTGACCACACCAAAATTACCTAACCAAGAATACTGGTCAAAACCAGCTATTTTTCAGAATTTGTTTCTTTATGAGATTCATTTTAGAGGTTTATTTTGCAAAGTAGCCTGGCATCACTAAGTCCGTAAGTTCATATATATATATATATATATATATATATATATATATATATATATATAAAATATTATATATATATGTGTGTGTGTATATATACATATATAATGTGTGTGTATATATATATATATATATAATGTATGTGTGTGTGTATATATACATATATAATGTGTGTGTATATATATATATATATATAATGTGTGTGTGTGTGTATATATATATATATATATATATATGGTTCTTAAATCATTAGAAGCAAAAGTCAACCTAAATTTCTTATCTCTTTTGTTTTGTTTTTAGCTATCACTTGTTGGAGATGAGAGAGATATGGAGAAAAAAAAATAAGGGAAAGAAGAAAGAATGACACAAAAAAATCAAAGATTTCCCCTCCTCCCGAAGTTCTTTGAATTGTAAGAACAAGCAGACTAGTTCAAGCCATGAAAGTAAAATAGAATTCTGTTTTTCTAGAATGTTTACACAGCATACTTATATTTTTAGAGCTCTGTCTTTTGACCTCTGCTAACCTTGCAGTTCATGTGGTCTACAAGCACTGAGAGAAGTATCTTCAAATAATTGTAGTACTGCGTTATCTTGTATTTCATGAGCTTTCTCCTGTTTTCCAACTTTGTCATTTGTTTTGTTGTCATAGAAAAAAATTCCTGCAAAAGTATCTTTCTAAGAAGTTACATGTTTTTCTAATATCCCTAGAGCTAAATTAGCATCAACAGTAGATCAAAGATTTAATCAAAATCTATAAAAATCCAGATTCTTTTGGTATGAGTAGTAGACCATGCTTCAGACTCAATGGATCCATCAAGATAAATGACCAAAAAATGTCTGTAAAAAATACTCTCATCTCCATCAATACATAAGGAGAAGAGAGTTGGGATATATTGACAATGTTCTATTCAATGAAAATAGTGTAGGTCTAAATTTTATCAATAAGTTCTCAGTATGGTAAAAGATATTTGTGTGTATTTATTGTTTTCCATTTCTCCAGCTTTCTAGCATGACAAAAAATACCCATTTGCTACTTTGGTAACTACAAAATACTAAATGCTCCTCAAAAACATATTATGTAGCTAGTGTATAAGTACACTAAAAACAAATAAAATAAAATCCCTTAATTACATTTACCATTCAAAGCCATCCACAGATTGCATTTGTGTTTTACCACATTTTTCTATACAGAATCATAATTTTAAAAATGCTTGGGTCTTATGTTGGGTCCTATGTATACTTAATTAATTACATATAATTAATTAATTTAGTATTATAATATTAATACTATGCTATTAATATTTTCTTCCATAGGCAGATTTTTTTGCAAATCAAAAATGTTCAAATATCGGTTTCATACAGTTGAAAAGAATATAGCTTACAGTTGTAATGTAAATTATAGCTGTGATGACAATGAGAAGAAAAAGTAGAAGTAATGGGATCTTCTATGCCAACATATATTTTCATTTTACATGTTTACCAACAGGAAAATTACACAGGTGCTTCAACTATGAAAACCTACTGGAAACAAATAGTAACTATTCGAGCAGGTAACATGTCAAGCAATCTATTCCATTAATTTCCAGAACGTTATTGCCGTGAAGACAAATTTTAGAGGTGAGACACCACAGTGGATGGTGCCTTCTTCTGTAACCATTGTTGTCTGGTTGCGTGCCAAAGCGCAAGTTCAAATTCTGGTCAGTGGTATGGCAAAAATCCAAGGTACACTAAGGATGTAACTTTCAGTCATTGCTATGACCCGATGGTTGTGTGTAACCACAAATCGCCTGTATTTTATAAATAAACTCAGTTCAGCTAATAGGCAGAACTAACCAGAAACATAGTAGGATAGTTTATCTCCTTAGCACAATTCATAGGATGTTGAAAAGACTGTTTTCAAAAATAGCTTTCCCACAGCTGCCTGAATTTACCATTATTGTTGACGCATCCTTTTCGTAAGGTTTGCACTATGTAATCCATTGGGTTTTTATAGTACATGCATATCACTGAGACTAACATGAATGTACTAGCCAAGTCAGTTCTGTTCTTTAAAAGAAGCAAAAGATAGCCAGGTATGGTGTCACACCCCTGTGATCCCAATACTGAAGAGGCTGAGGCGGTGAGTCATAAATTCTCGGCCAGCCTAGACTATATAAGGAGATCCTGTTTCACTATCTACACCTACTCCCAAATAATAAAGCATTGGTAATACCAGAGGTATCAAAAGTTCCGAAAGGGACAATATCCCATTTAATTAAGAATTGAAGATGAATGGTTTATATTTTATCCAATAAAAACCCATCCATGACTAACTTTCTGAAGTTCAAACTATAGGCTAGTTGCCCATCTTACAGCTCTCACTACCTAAGAATTTCCCTCCCATGAGTGGTTTGGTCCTGGCAGTGTGTGTGTTTATACTTTAAGTACTGCAGAGCTGAATCAAGAAAAGCTCAATCAAGGACATATAATCAGAAGGCTTAACTGGAGATTATCTTTGAGGAAGTGCAAATGGTGCTTGATGAGGCTAATCTACAGGTAAAAAATAATAATAATGTAAGCACAAGAGGGCTTTCATGACTATGATCTATATCATGCTTTAGGGAAAGTAAAAAAAAAAAGCAAAGAAAAGGTAGAGTGAGGTATACAGATGAAAGTGGAGACCAAAGATTTTGTGGTTTCCATGAAAGACTGAGACCAAATTCTCTTAGATGATTCCCAGCTTCTGACTACAGTACTTCTGCAATGACATGGTATTTGGTAATGAAGGATCCTGTGGGTACCACTGATCCTGAAAAATGTTTCTCCCTTTGTCTCTTAAGCTAATTTGAGGTTGAAGGTTGGTAATTACAGAAGCTATAAGCAACAAAAGCCAGCAAAACCCTAGGAACTCTTATGGAACCACCAGTAAATGTCAGGGAGTGTTTAAGTCATTATAAAATTATCTCCACAATGACCTGACATTTAAGAAGCACCAAGTGCATGAGCACACATGGCTGTCAACAATGATCTGATGTGTTACTAACCACAGAGTGTACCCAGAACTACATATTGGATGATCTGCATTGGAGTCATCAGGAATCACTAAAAAAGGAAAAAGAAAAAACAAACCAAAAAGGAACCTGCTCCTAGGCTTCAACAGGATCACAACAATCACAATAGATGACAATTGGAGAGATCTTGTGAGTCACTCTCAAGTAATTCTAAGGCATTTGTTTTTTGAGAACCAACTCATTGATCTGAGCACATGGATAAGGATCTTACTGGATCTTACTGGTAGCAGTATTAGTGGGGGCGGGGAACAATAATGCCTTATTAGATGAAAGGTTTCGCTTGGATTACTGATTTCAGATTTATCAGCATCATTTGTTTTGCTGCCACAGAGCTTAATTTTATGGGATTCAAAGCCTAAGCAAGAAGCAAGGGGTTCCTCAATGGTAGGATTTTATAATGCTCTGGAGCCAAAACTGGCTGTATAAAAGTTCAATACCAATTAGAAACATAAATATTTCATTTGGGGATCCTAATCTCTCAAAACAGGGGGCTTTGGGATAATGATTTCCTAAACCATAGCATTCCCTTCTGTACATGGATGTCATACATATTTTCTTTTTTTCAGTCAAAATATATAATTCTGTTTTTATTCTCTTTTAAACCATGGGGATTTTCCAACATACTATCATTTGTGCAGATGGAAACATTCTATTTCTAAAGACTGGGAAGTCTTTTCTGTCTTATTTTATTGGTTCTTCTGGTCATTAAATTTGACAGTCTATAAATCCCCTGTTTACCACTGAGCAGATTGTGAATGACAAGATAGCATTAAGCATTTTGGGCTCACAAATTGCAGTTGAGCAATCAATAGCACCATCATTCTAGGAAAATTATTGCTATAATTGAAGGGGTAGGCTCATCAGGAGAATTGTATGTTCTCTTTAGATGTAGAGTTTGCAAAAAAAAAAGCTAAAAATAAAAACTAGGACAGTTCACAGTTGCCATCATTCAGATTAATAATAATAATAAGGAAGGAAGAAAATAAATGGTTGGGAAATATGTGCCCTTCCTTCGGATTTTATCATCTCAGCAATATCAGGCATGGGGAATATGAAAGGCCATTACCCAATTTCCTGGACAACTACAACAAATCAGTCATTAATTTTTAAAGAATATATGTTACAGTGACTCTCTGTTGATGTGTGGATTATAATGTCAAATATCATAGGGAATGTGTAGACATTGATGTCACCATGCTTTGGCTTTGTTAAAGATGCCCATTGTGCACAGTCGTTTCCTTCCTTGGCTATGAGCGACTTAGAATGCTAATCTCCCCATTCCCACCTACCTTCCACCCCTTACACCAAATACACAGCTCAAATGATAGGGAAATTTGATTTCTAAAGGGCTAAGTCCTATGTGTTTGATTTTCTTTGGTTCTTTTTATGAGTATAATTTAAAAAATTCTAATGATTAAATTCATAGTTGTGTCTTTTGCTTTACATAAGCTTCATGAGTGCAAGATTCTGGCCTCTTTTGTTTTGGCTTTTTACTTTTACCTAAGTACCTATAAACCTAAGCAGCAAAGAGCTATTTCAGACATGTGGGAAATGTTAGTGTATGTAAGATGTACTACATGCATATATTTTGAAAAATGGGTTCTTTCTCAGTTAATTTGATGCTCATTGTCATTGAATACTTTTCTTACTAGAAGAATGTGTGGTAACATTTTATTTAGATAAAAATATCTAAGGAGCCACAGGCTTCTACATTCACATCAAGTCACAAAGATACACAGAATTAGGCCCACCACCCCCAAAAAGAGTTCCATAGTAGATTTATCAGGACATAGTGATCTACTACATTAGCCTTTGTCATACACCCTTTTCAGTAAGTACAAGTAATCCTAAAATCATTGGGCTTGTGTGTGTGTGTGTTTATTCACTTGCTTTAAATCAACTTTTCCTTTTGACTGAGTACAGAAGTTCCTTAATATCACACCTTAATTTTTCTAATGTGAATTCCAGACCTGCATTTTCCTCAAAAATTATAATCTTACAAAGAGATACTTTACCTGACACTCCAAAGATGGCATACACACATTTTTGTGAGCCATTGCTGAATGATCAAATTTGGGTATTTAGAATGGGAGCTATAATCTAGCTCTAATTAGAATTACAAATAATGTTTGATCACATTCTCTTCCTAGCTCATTTCATCAGTATCCATAAATATGGGTAAGAAAGGGGGTGGTTCATAAGCATTTAGCCAATCAATGTATTTTCTTAGTCTTTTCTTCAAAAGTTATGTAACTCCTTTAAGCAGTCATTTTCTGAACATAAAGGCTACATCTACATCCTATGATGCTCCTTGGATGAGGTCAAACTTGTGGACCAGAGAGCTACGTATTTGGTTTGAATTAAATGGTATACACAGACATTTTAGTGTATTGTGTAATGCAAGAGAAAGACAGCCAGAACTATATGTTACTATATAGAATTTCTTAGTGTTCTACCAAGTATATGTAAGTAGATACATGCATACTTATATCTTTGTACATAAGGAATTGTATACATAAAGTTTGTAAACGAAAATAAATGCCTATGTATATATGTAGAGTTAATAAAGAAAAGATACATTTCTTTAACTTGTGGATATAGAAGCTCCTTCGAAGAACAATTTTTTACAAACATATTACTATCCAGATGCCCATGAATTACATCTGTCATCCATCCTAGCTACTCAGGAGGCTGAGATCAGAGGATGTTTCAAAACCAATCCAAGCAGAAAAGTCAGAGGGACTCCATCTCCAATGAACCAGAACTAAGCTGAACTGGAGGTGTGGCTCAAGTGGTATAGCACCATCTTTGAGTAAGAAAGATGAGAATATGAGGCAATGAGTTCAAGCCCTGGGACTAAAATAATAAGATAACACAACAAGCTGGGCACTGGTGGCTAACCTCTGTAATCCTAGCTACTCAGGAGGATCTAAGGATCACGATTCAAAGCCAGCCTGGAAAAGAAAGTCTATGAGACTCTTATCTCCAACTAACCACCAGAATACCAGAAGTGGTGCTGTGGCTCAAAGTGATAGAGCACTAGCCTTGAGCTGAAGAGCTCAAGGGCAGCACCCAGGCCTAGATTTCAAGCCCCATGATCCCCCAACCCCACACAAAGAATAATACAACAAAACAATAATAATACCAATAATTGTTACTTAAAATAATTGTGTTATTCCCTGACCCTCCCCAACTAAATTCTGTCAAACTAGAAACCCTCCTCAATTGCCTTAGGAAAAAGAAAATAATGAAAATATACATGAGAACTCTTTTGAATAAGACATAAGAAATGATATATTCAAGTACAAAGGAAATACATATTTAACAAAAAGAAGCATACTATTTTGTAGTAGTTTCTAGAATAGAATATTCAGAAATAGAACGTTTAATCCCAGTTTTATGAGAAAACCAAATCTCCCAAAATTTTGGCAAAAGATTAAAGTCATGGAGAGTTTTTAATTAAAACTCCAAAAACACAGACTAGGAGTCTATTTCACCTTGAAGATCCAAGGACAAGCAACTTATTTCCCTGCTTCTTTTCAAGTAAGACAGTGAGGATTCTAGGGCTTGAACAATTACAGAAGAGAGAAGAGATGAAATCTTCTCTTTCTTCTCTGAACAAATTTATGTATTTTCAGTATCCAAAGATTGAAATATAGATTCTTCTGACACAGATATGGAGTAAACTACAGAAAGACATGTATACCTAAACACAAAATCCTCAAAAATAAACTACTGTTTCTGGGATGGAAACTTGGATGAAGTGGTAGAATCTCTTGCCTAGTAAACAGGAGGCTCTGACTTCAAATGCTAGTACTACCAAAACAATAAATTGATGTTTTCTAACCAACTCTAGTTGAAAAAACTTCTGGCTATTTGAAGAATTTTTTTAATTTTTTGAGAAAATAAATGTCCTTTTTTATTTCTTTTGTCAGTTGTGAGACTTAAACGCTGAGCGTGGGCACTGTCTCTCAACTCTTCAGCCGAAGGCTAGAGCTCTACCACTTGAGCCACAGTGCCACTTCCGGTTTTCTGAGTGGTTTATTGGAGATAAGAGTCGCACAGACTTTCCTGCCCAGGCTGGATATGAACCGTGATCCTCAGATCTCAGCCTCTTGAGTAGCTAGGATTACAGGCGTGAGCCACTGGCATCAGGCTCTCTCTCCCTCTCTCCTTCTCTCTCTCTCTCTCCTTCCTTCCTTCCTTTTTTAATTCCTTCCTTCATTTCTCTCTCTCTTTCTTCTTTCTTTCTTTCTTTCTGTCAACTGTGTTTGATATATACTTATTGAATAGAACAACCAAATTAAGCCAACTGAATTCTGTCTACTATGGCATAATCATTCTCAGAATTTCAGATACCTAAAGACATTCATTCTCCAGCAACAAGCCCCCAAGTTGCGCCAATGGGATGCCTATATTTTTCCCCTACAGACAATAAAAGTTAAGGCATCTTCTAGAGTGAAATATCCAGATTCTATTTTGTTAGTTAAGATTGCTCCAGTTTTAGAGGGTCTGTACCAGTGGACATGAGTTAGAGGCAAACTCATAATCAACTTTGATCCAATATGACTTTTCCTTGGAAAATTCCTTGCATTTCACCTTATTTGGGATTTGAGGTTTTTATTTTGCAAGCATCATACAGAAAACCCATATTTCCCATTAGTATACTTTGTCAGGATCATAAACAATTTGAAAAGATATAGTGTAACCTTTGTTTTCAGATATATAAACGGAAACAGTCTAAAAACAAAGCAAAGAATGCCTGTAACATCTGTAGCGACTGTTTTCCTTCTTTCTTACTGAGCAACATGCTTATTTTGTTGACGCTGGCAAATTTCCTACCTAAAAGCATTTTCAGATTCCTTTCCTGATAGAGGGAGCCATATAGAAATATTTCTGGATAATAAGGCAAAAGGAAATGGACTCATGTGATATCTTATCCCCTTTATGCCTTTGGCATATTTTCCTTCTTCCTATCATAAACACAGATTTATAAGCCAGCTCTCCAAGAAGCCATTGTGAGCAGATGATGATATAAAAGTTAAGAAAAAAACAATGTCCATGAGACACTGGGAGGCTTACTTCTTAATTTCCAACTTAAACTATAGTCACTATGACAATCTATTACGTGCAGTTGAACTTTGTCCTTAACTTTTTCATCCAGTGAGAAATACAAGTTCCTGTAATTAGGAACTCGTAACTTCGTATGGTTCTACATACACTGTAGATGATAAGAGAAGATATCCTTAACATTCAATCCATTAACTGAAATAATGTTTAAGGTTAACCTCCATGGCTAGAATTATTCTATAAACCATCAATAACCTAAGATGCAGGATTTTTTCATGTATTTTGCATGTTTTATCAAGAGTTTACTCAATCAACAGACACTGTGTTGTTTAGAGAACAAAGACAAGAAGAACACATTGAGTGCAATCAAGAAATGACATTCTAGTCTGATAGATATTTCAAATAAATATTAAACAAATGATTCTTAGAATTAATACAATGCTGTAAAAGTGTCTGAGTAATTACAAATAATGAGGAGGCTGGACTGCGCTGTTGGAGAAAGCTATGAAGTAACCTATGCATTGGCTTCTGAAATATGAAAGTGGCTCAGACAATTACCTGGAGTGGGTAGGGTGCATTTCAGGCATGTAAAACATTATGTGTTAAAGGTCAAAGGTTTAGTAAAAGTTGGGAGAAGTAATTTACACTTATGTTGGAGAATCTTTCTGAAATGAAGGTCTTTTTCGATTGGGATGAGATTTGAGACTTTCCCACCAAAGCATTAATAATAATGAGCTACATGTAAATGTAGAAAGAATATAAAGAAAAGGTCATTGGGATTGAAAAAAGACAATTGTTTTTATCCGTGGGAATTGGTTCTAGAACCCTTTACAGATACTAATATCTACAGATTTTCAAGTTCTTATCAAAAAGGATGTGGTATTTACATATTACCTGTACAAATACCTCTATATATTTTAAGTCATTTTCTAGATTACTTATAATGCCTAATAAAATGCAAAAGTGATGTGAATAGTTTCATACTGTACTGTTTAGGTAATAATGCCTAAAACAACATAAAATGATGTGAAGAAGGGAATAATAAAGTTTTGTCTTTGTTCAGTTCATATACATTTCTTTTCCAATATATTTTCTATCCACAGTTTACTCAATTTGGAGGTTTAGAACCTGCAGTCTTTAAAAAAGACTTCTCCGTAATAAAGTGGTTTTTTTAAAAAAAAACAAAACAGGAGCTTAATAAGACCAAAGAAGGCAGACATATTAGTGAAGATATTATTAATCCTTTATTTTAAGTGAAAAATGCCATTCAATTAAAACATAGTGATTAATGTATTTTATGCTAAGTTAGAGGCTTGCCTTCTATCTTGATTCTCCTAGGCTGGATTTCCAGCTGTCCGTAAGAATTCCATTGTGGGTTTAAAATGATGATCTGTGTTAACTGGAAGCTAATGGCTCTTGCCTATAATTCTACCTACTTGTAAAGATGAGATTCTTGACATAACAGATCAAGGCAGAAAAATGATTCAAAGATCCCTCCCTACAAAGGGCTGGATATGAGGCACCTGTTAATTCTAGCCACCAGAAAATATTGGAGACATGGCTCAGCAGTAAGCTTATCTGTTTAGAAAGCATGAGACCCTGAGTTCAAAACCCTAGTAACCATCATGAAATTTGTTTTCCTCTGTCCTACCAAGTTCTTCATCTGAGGCCTTGAAAATGTGATAGACAAAAGACAGATCAACCAGAGAAGCACAGTCTGAGATACTCAAGGATGAGTAACTCAAAGGGGTGAGTAGGACTAGGGCTTGGCTTCTCAACAAAATAAGCTAGACTTGTAGCATCTACAAACTTAGAAGAGGTAAATGTATAAGGAAAACTAATAGAAAATCTTGCCTTTCAAGGTTTATACAGGTCCATCCTATTGTAACATTTCTGTCTTCTTTAGGATCTTAATAAGTTTCCTGAGAGGAAATTTATGGAAATCCTCACTTCTCAGGAGATTTTGCTTTTAGTCATGTATGGGAAGCTCTGAGAACATTTCCTTCTGCAAATTCTTATTTGCCTGCCACTCTGAATAATCCTTGTGCTAAAATGACATATTTTGAGGTGACATGTTCTGTTTTGATCCTCTATACCCTCATGATAGGAAAAGGAACAAGAACCAGCTCTTTCTGACATATAGCCCCAAATGCTATATGCAAATCTTCTAGGAGTGATTCAGAGGAAAGCTATAGTTAGAGGTAAAGTAGGAGTGATGTTCAGAATTCAGTCACAGGACTAGACTTTATATCCATACTTTTTATTTATTTATTATCAGGAAAATGAACAGTAGATGCTATGTTTCATCACTTTATAAATAAATATTTCAAAGTAAGTCTGAAAGTCTGTTTGTTCTAATAAAGATCTCAGTGGGATGTTAATTTAGTGTAACTATGATGAATGATAATTTAATTTCAACAGGAACAACAAAACGCTGTGTCCATAGTGGGATAGCCAGACCATGATTCAATGCTTACCACTGCCAGGAAATTTGCACACTAATGAGAAGGGTGAATGAGGTAGAGAGAAATGATCAAACTTCATTTCAACGTTTCTCTATATCACAGACATTTCACCTTTCTTTTACTCTTGCAGTATTTTGCTCATTTTGTGCTGGTGGCTAAACTTGTGGTGAATTATTTTTTTCTACCAGTTGATAATTAAAAACTATATATTTTGAAAGCCCTTCTAAATAATGTTGAGGAAAATGGAAATACCTTCATAAGAATTATACTTATTTCCTTTCATTGTCAAATGTTTATTGCAAATTATCTTGTCTATTAAAATGGGTCTTCAAATATGTTGTCAAATATTTTTCTTTTAAATAATTTAAAATGAAATCTCTTTAAAGAAAATACTTCTGAATTCTCTAATAGAAAAACAATGAATTTGGAAAATATGGCCAGAAAAATAACGTTTTTCTCAATTTTCTTTTCATCTCATGACAAATTATAAAATGTACATCTTTTGTGGTTTCATTCACCTATTACTGAGTCATGTGCTATACAAGGTACAGGATAATATAAATGAGTGTGGGGCTCTTTCATCAGATCAACACACTCATGGCAAATTCACAATACATAAAGATCAAATTAGATGAACAATTAATAGATCAGTGTCTTAGTATTGAAGTATGATTGAAGTAAGAAGCCGAGGCTTCTCCTTTCCAATCATGACATTATTTCCTATACTCTACCAATGCTCGCTTCATTGGCTATCACCTTAATCCAAGCTCAGAAGAAGCAGGTATCTGCTTCAAACAAAATTCTAGCTTCAGCCTTCAATCTTTAATTCTCATTAAGCAGACCATATCTACAGGAAGTACTTAAAAAATAAGTAACAAAAAATGCATCATAAAACATTTGTGCCTGATTTCCACATGCCATTCAAGTGAAAGTCAATTCCATTGCAGAACCGTGAAAGATTTGTCATCTGACACCCATTTCCTTCCTGATTTCACTTCCTCTAACACCCCAACAGTTTCTTCTCATTAACCCCACTGGCCTCCTCTGCAAGACCACAAGTCACCTCTGTAAGTGTCTTTGAACTTGCAATTTCTTGGCTTCAAATAGTCATTCTGCTCAACTCTCTAGTCAAATGTCACTTTCTCGATGAAACCTTCCATGACCTCTCTATAAAATAATACCTATCCAAGTATTTTAACCTTTCTATTATTTGCTTAAATTATCCATAGCAAATGTTTATATAGTATATGGATCTCATAAATATTTTTGAATTTAACTATAACACATAGGGTATTACAGTATCTGAGAAAGATGTCTACAGCATAGTGAGGTTCTTATTTAATTTGATGTGTAATCAGGGGATTCATTTATATTTGGCTCTACATTAATGTAATATAGTAGCAGGCCATGGAATATCCCTCTAAATTTCTATTTGGATATCTTCATCCTCAATTTTCGGCTATTTTGTTTTCCCTCTTCCTGAAAGATCCTGACGCACCAGTTGAGTTTGGAAACATTTTCTCTCCATTTAAGTCTCATTCTCAAATCCCTGACCAATCCTTGTCTCACAGAGGTGCATCAGCATGCTTCTTTTAAGCTATTAGTACATCATGAATACAGTTCTTTTTGTGTAATGGTTTTATTTCCATTTGCCAAGTAAAAATATATATTACAGAAAGCAGCAGCAACTTTAATTACAAGTGAAGTTGATTGTACCTCCAAATGATGTTTATGTTTTGGTATCAGCAAATAATTTAAACATATCCATAACTTTCAAATAGTTATATTTAAATTCATTGTTTAAAATTATGGTGATGAATATAGTTCTTAAAAGAAAATACACATAACATTTAAGTATCATTGTTGCCTCTCTCACTGCCTTACTAATATGGTGAATAAGTAAATGAATGAATAAAAACATAAGGGAGAATAAATCTGCATCTAAACCTAAATAGAAGGCCCTACATTCTCATAGCATCATAATCAGATTGTTTTATATTCCAGAGGCAAAGTTCTGCAATGAGGAAAAAATACTTTAATTTTTACAGTGTCACATCCCTTGAAATCTAAGGGACAAAATATATTTAATTTCCTAATGTGAAGACATAGTTGGAGAAACTGAACTAGCAATTTCCCTGCTGAGGTAATAAATATGCTTTATTGTAATCAATAAATATATTTATATGTTTTAAGCTATATAAATTCCTCTTCTGTAAAAACTGATATATCTGGTAGTGTTTAGTCATTGTAGGGGGTGGGGCTCTTAAAAATGATATTTTGGTTACTGTAGTTAGAAAAAATATAAACAAACACTCCTAATTCTATCGACCTCCTGATACTCTACTCTCTACCTCTTCTCATTGGCAGGTGAATTTGTCTTCACTGCCAAGTGAGTCACTCTAGATCAGAACATTACTTTATTAGATGTTACATGAGTCAAGTTGATACAAAGAAAGTGTAAGAAAGGAAGTAGAATGTTTCTACGTCATATAAATTTTCAGAAAGTCAAAATTATTAATGAATGGGGGATAGAATTCCAAATAGTGAAAATGTTTTTGCTGTCTCTCAACATTATTAATATGACTAGTTAAAATATACAGTATTACCAACTAAAACAACTGCTTCTTGAAGACCCATACAATATCTAAGCAGCCTCTGTAAGCCAAAATAAGCCTTTCCAAACTAAGCTTTTCCTTTGTAATTTATACAGCTTCAGGCATTTCTTACGTTATTACAGAACAAACTAAGACAGGAATGATTAGAGAGTTCATTAAGATGTTATTGTTTTGTGTATAGGTGTTATCATTATTCAGATGTGAGTGTGCATATAATTTTCAAACCAAGCAGAAAGTAATTTCAGACTTCTTTGGATGAAGATATATATTTTATAACACTGAGAATAATGAAGAATTAATCCTATGTGTAACAACCTAACATACTTTTTATGGTCAGCCAGACAACTTACATGAAAAAAATATGAAAACAAGAGAACTAAAAGAATTAGTCCGCAATCAAAATTCTTTTCCTATGAAGAAAACCTCTGATGTATAACTAGTGATAGGTAATTCATGGATACAAAGAGTTCAGCTAGAAATTTTAAACTGCTGAGTTAAAAACTGTAAGAACATAATTAAGAGCAATGCAACATGCAGTATTGAGCACTGAAAAAGCATATCTATCCCATTATTTCATTCAGAGCTTACTGGCACAAGGCAGGAGCTTCCTGAGTAGAATTCCTGATGCTCTGCAGATAGGACATTGAATTTATGAATAGGATTATGGCAAGCTAAAAAACTTTTGTACTATAAAAACTGTTACTTTCCTCTGAACAACTAATATAATATTTATCAAAATGAATACCGGAAAGTAAAAACATGTGCTGGTGCCGAGGGAAATGGGGGCAGCACAGGAACAGGGGAGGAAAAGGGAGCAATGTAGCCACTATACTCAATGGACATCACTTAAGAAATTAACTATGAAACTTGAGGGTAGGAGTGAGAGGGAGAAAATGAGGAAGAATAGCCAAAGGGATAGACATCAATCAAGAAGCATTTTACCCATAACCTGATTTATGGAATTATGACATTTTTTGCACAACTAGTTAATAATAATAAAAAATAGTTACTCAGCTAAAAGAAATGGGAGAAGATCTCTTCTGATATGCAAAGAGCTTAAAAATCTAAACCCCCAAAATCAATACCCAATTTACAAACGGGCAACAGAGATAAGTTAACACTTCTCAGAAGAAGTAACTATTGAATAGTAATAATGCATGAAGAAATGTTTAACAGGCCTGACCTAAAGGAAACATAAATAAACACAATACTGAAATTTCATCTATCTCCATTTAGAATGGTCAACATCAAGAATAAGAACAACAAATGCTGTTGAAAATGCATGATAATAGGAATTATATTAAATTGTTGATAGGAATGTAAATTAGTGCAAGCACCATGGACGACTATATGAAGCTTACTTGAAAAAAAACTAAAAAGAATTTCTCAGTGATCCAGTGATACCAGTTTGGTATTTATCCAAAAGATTTCAAAGCCAGATACAATAAAGGTAAGTGCATATCTATGTACATTGTTAACACTATTCATCATAGCCATGTTAGGGAGAAACAGCATAGATGCTCTACAGTGAATGAATGGAAAAAGAAAATGTGATATAGACAGACAGATGATACATAGAGAGATGGATAAATAGATGATAGACATCATATATTATATATTATGTATAACATAAATATATACATAGAGATACAATTCAATTGTATTGTACAATTGTATAATTCAATTGTATTCATTCATCACGAAGGATAATATGTCATTTTAAGGAAATGGATAGTCCTGAAAAAAATACACTGAATGAAGTAAATCAATCTTAGCAACAAAAAAATATGTATATAGAAGTTAGATCTAAAATATAAATAGATATGAAAACACATGCAAAGCCATATGCATATATAAGTAGATTCCTATGTTGCAACTCCTTTGAACAATTCATAGGCTTTTTAACAAATGAATACTAGGAAGCTGAAATATATTATACAATTGGAGTAAGGCTTAAGGGGTTGGAGGCTGGGAAATAGAGAGAGAAATTGTGAATGGATTTAGCCATAATAGTGGATGTAAATCGGTCACAATGGAACTAGGCAACTTGAGGGCATGGGTGAGGGTAGAAAGCTGGAAGGAGTGACAGGGATCAAGATGCATTGTACTCATAGATCAACAAGCTGAATTGAAACCCCTCTGTTCAACTATTTAAAAATAATAAAGAGTCATTAATTAGTTAAAATTAATTAAATTTAATTAAGACAATATTAAAGCAATAAAGCTATACTACAATATATTTTTAAAATTAGCTAGTTTTGTACACTGGGATATCAATTTCCCATGTTTTGTTATATTATTAATAAGTATTAATTGATCAAATAGGTTATTAAAATGAAAGAGGGTCATGTGTAATAACAATATTTATGGCCAAGGTCCCAAAGATAAAGCATTTTATATTTATATAAACCAAATTTGAAAATTTGCTGAGATACTCTCTTATTATTTTTCTTCTGTACTAGTTACCTAATCTTAGTTAAGGATTATTATAGTCCATTGATAATGCTGCATCATGTATCCTAATATAAAACAAACAACTATTTTCTTATTCTATAAAAGCAGTCCATATTTGCACAAGTTGTTTAACTATAAAACATGTATATCAGTCCTGGTACTGCTAACTTATGCCTGTAAATCCTACCTGCTCAGGGGGCTGAAATTTGAGGTTTGAGATTTGAAGCCAGCTCAGGCGGTAAAGTCCATCAGTCACTTATATCCAACTAGTCACCAAAGGCTATGGCTCAAGTGGTAGAGTGATAGCTTGAGCAAAAAAAATGATAGTTCCCAGGCCCCGAGTTCAAGCCCCAAGATGGCACAAGAACAAAATTTTAAAAACCCGGAAACCATGTATATCAGAACTGTGTAATCAAATTTCAATTCATCAGGTACTATAAAATTGTATAAAATAACTACTTACTATAGACCAGTTTCATTTAGCACCATACCATGCTAAATGAAGTCTATCTGTGTTCTAAGACATTTTACTCATACGTTCTGCTAGATAGATTTAGAAACTTTTCAAACAAAGAAAAAAGTAGAATTTTTATTAAAATTATATTTAACTCATAGGTTAATTGGAGGACAATAGTGATATTTTTAATATTTGATCAAAACTAGCATAACAAATACAAATGTTTGGCAAGTTTACGATTAATAAAATAAAATATATAACAGAATACTGGAGACTGTCAGATAGAAAACTCTTTTAGACATATTTGAAAGTTAAATCTTATTAGGCCATAGAGGCCTTTGGATTATTTCTGTGCTCTTGGGCAAAACTGTTTTCTAGCCATCACAATTTGATCAAGAAATATCTTAACTACCTTGGAATGTTCTAGGACACGGACATAGATTTTAAGTAATGGATCCTGATACCTATGAGACAATGTACTCTATGAGAACATATCCACGTGAAAAATAATTCTTATGGAGTTGGTAAAATTAGGCAGCAGTTGGAAAGAGCCATAATACTTCCAGGAAAATTATGGGATTAGAACTCACCCTCCTCTAGCATTGTCCCTAAGGATGTCTAAGCAGACATCCCCAAAAAAGAATGACATAAATTTAAAAAAAAATTTCAGAAGCTCAACATACATACTATAAGGGAATATTTCTAAAAGGCTAGTCATGTAAAGAAAAACAATCCATTTTCTTCTGATGTCCACATACAGAAAGCATAAAACCAGAGTGTATCTTGGACAGTGTATCCATGGCAGGAGGTGTTGGTCAGAAGAAAGTCTGGATACAGAAAAAATGGGTACTGGAACAGTACAGAAGAATTTCAAGACATTGCTCTGTTCCTATCAGAATTTCAGCACTCCAAGGACTCTCAGGAGAAATAAGTCAGTAAAGCTGCAAAATTTAAAAAATAAGATACATAAAACTAGAAATCCTACAAGTCTAAAAATCATTAACTCAAGAGGTTCAAGGCTTAGAGTATTGTTATTGATGTATGAGTGGCCAGAGAACTGAGATAGATGGCATTAAAAATCTTACATCATTAGTAGGTAAGATACAGTTTACACCAGGCTGCATCAACAAAATGGGTTTTATACCCTGCTTTTCTGAACTCTGTGAACCTTTGGTCAGAGGGGCATTGTACTGCCCTGCTCAAGGCCACTGAAAACAAGGCAGAAGATCAAAAGAAAAGTATATTGTATTTTCTTCATTTTGAAATTTTACAAGTCCACTTTCCCAGATTTAAATAGAAAGTTCTCAGGTATACATGCTAGACAATGGATAAAAAATACAGATTATTTAATAATTTGACTCTTATCTTCTCTAGTTCTCCAGCCATCAAGTTTATATGGAGTTCTTAGACAAGAAGGAAGACAATAGACTGGACAGATAGAAAGCAATTAGTCCCTATGAAAATTATGTTTCCCTCTAAAAAGTAGCAGAAGCCCTTAAACCTTTGTTCAGTCCATGCTGAGGAACCAGCAACATACTAGAATCGAAGATGCTGAGGACAATGAGGCATCCCAACCAGAATAGCCCTGAAGAATTAGACATTACCTAGGACTACAGTGTAACAGAAAGTAGTACAGGAGTTGGATGGGATGGAAGATTAAGACACAAAGCAGAGGTGACTTATAGAGATGGAGGTATCATCACAGTCCTCTCTCCATATGTGTTTGTGAAAAAAAATGTTTGGCTAAGCATATTAACAGCATCTCTGATGCTATAAACGTATTAAAAGAGACTTGCAGTTGTGCAAATATTGTGGATCCAATAAACTATAAAAGCTGCTTCTATTATAACCATCAGAAACACTTGATAAATATGTTTAAAATGCTGTAAATGAAGGAGGAATTAAAAACAGAATGAGTAAAGGCTTTAGTGGATTGCAAGGCTACTCTAGACAGAGAAAATAAGGAATTCTGTTGGGGGGATGTACTATTTAGATGTAAGATAGGAATATGAAATGGAACTAGTATAAGTTTAGAATACTAGAAGTACTGCAGCCTCGGTGAAAGATCAAACTAAGGAAGCATTTTCCCGACAGTCCAGGGGAAGAGGAAAGAGAGCTCATCTGCACCAGGTACTCGAGACAGAACAAACCAACCCCTAGAGAATCTGCAGTTTTGTTCTTCACATTGCTTTAGGGTTCACATTTTCATTAGCAATGTCACATCCAAGCAAGCAAGTCAATAAATTCATATAAAATTTAATAATTCTGAGACTGCTGGCAAAACTCAATGTAAGCCACATGTTTTCTGAGAGTGGAGAGCAATCCAGCTCTTCTAATGCAAACTGATAAGAAGAAATTTAAATCATACAAGGCATAAGGTCTTTCATGAGTGATTTAAAAGATTCAAGCATACATAAGCCTGTTACAATATCATCTAAATAATATTATAAAATGAATTAAAATAAAATGTAAAAAAATGAAAACTTAAGAAAATATTTTAAAGAATTTCAGAATATATGTATTTTTAAAATGAAGTGACCTTAAAATACATGTATTTATATAGTAGTTGTAGTCACAATATGGATAGAGAGCAAATAGGAGGAAAGTGAGAGAAAGAGGAAAAGTGAAGTCAAAAAGAGGAGAGGAAAGAGTTGAGGCCACATGATAAAATCTAGAAAATAAAATGATATAAAATATTAAATATATCTGTGTAGGATGTTTAAAACTATGAGAAGATGCAAAAATAATATTGCCTTCAAATAAATTGCCATTGCTTTTAGAGAAAAGTAAGATAAACAGATTCAAGTCATGTACATGTGTGACAATAAAAAATGTAAAACCAGAAAGTTGCAAGAATGGAAATTAAACTAAGAATTGATGGTTCTTAACTAGTTAGGAGGCTGCTACTCAGAAGATCAGGGTTCAAAGCTGACCTGAGCAGGTAACTCTATCAAATTAATCCATTAAGTGCCCTGTGAACCTCTTGTCCTTATGTGTGGCGCATCATTCCCTGCGTTACCTGATTACCACATATGTAATCATCTACCAAAAAATCAAGAATCACTGATGAGGTATATTGCACAGATCCTTTTTAAACTACATTTTTCTTCTATGTAATTTTTTAGATTCCTCCATATATACCTTACCTGTAGCTATCACATGATACTTTGTTTCATAATTTGTCTCATTTCCACTTATATTCCCAGGCAACCAAGGTTTACCATTCTTTTACAATTGTAACATTATATCATAATTCCCATGCTACAGGATGTCTGTATAGGCCTCCTCATATACAGAACAAAAATTCTATAGAATAAACACATGCAAGAAAAAAGGACTAGGAAATATACTCATCGATCTCATATATTTCTTTTCTAAAATACTGTTTATTAACATTCTAAAAAGCAAACATTTAGCAGTAAATGATATTCCTCTGAAGTTAATGATCGATCATCTCATGAGAAGAGGCTAGCAATGCTCCAAAGTACCCTATAACACAGAGAGATTCCCCAACCAAGAATTAGGCAGCCCAAAATATCAATACGTAAGTTGAAAGACCCTAATTTAATGTAGTTCCCTACTGATAATGCAACTAGTCATTCCCATTTGTCCTTATCTCCAACCCAGAAGTGTAGCATTCTTGGCTTTGTCTTTGAAGAGCTGCTCTGTGAAATTAAGTCTGAAATGGGCCTTTCAATTTCCTCCTACATATTTACATATACCATTTCCCAAGGTTACTTCTTCATGGTTTTTAGAATAGGCATTTTTCCTGGATTGATCCATTCTACACATATATTATATTTTAAAATGTAGGTTTCCCATCGTGCCAGAAAATATAAAATCTCAACTACAAAACAACCTAGGTGCAATTAGCTTCATCTGGTTAGCATGTAACTGTACTGCTGACTTTGTACTTCTGTTAAATGTTTCCCCAGCAGTTTTTCACAGCAGCAGAAATAATGGCCCTAAGAAATAAGCCTTCCCCATTGCAGTAACTATAGATAGAGAATAGTTTAAATCAAGTTAATTGTTAGGCTATTTGTAATGCCCAAACAATTGACTGATGTATTTGTTTGTGTGCCTATGTCACAGAGTCAGGCCATTAAATATAGTTAGTTTTGGTTTTTTTTTTTCCCTTGCTGTTGTTGTTGTTGTTTTTCATGAAGCTGCATTTAATACAAAGAAGTAATTAAGCAGCTGTTAGGAGAAGCTGTCTGATAGCTGGTGTATGCATGCAGTGTTGTGGAGCTATTGGCCAATTGTGGATTTTTATCTATGCATTGTTATTTGTGCTTATGTGTGGTAAAAATGTCTTCTAAGCAAAATTCATCTGTTTCTCTTAAGAGAATAGAATGACCTGAAGGGAGATCAAGAACATGACCTTGAAGGGTTTTTGTTCATGCATTAGGACTCAGTATATGCATAAGTATGCTGAGGGAGTAATCAAGGTAGTTGTTTCTTTCATCCCTGACTGTTGAGTGCTATTATCCAAATCAACTGCATTAAAGATATTGTAGAGGAGATAGAAAAGGAAATGAGCCTTTAAGGAGGTTTTTAAGAGGTATTTTTAACTTGGAAGTATAACAGGGAGTCACTCTACCTTGAAGAGAATAGATGATCTGTATCAGTTATCTGCTGGAAAGTTACTGGAGAAGAGTCTCTTCTATGATAGGGATTTAGAAACCAATACTGTTGGTTGTTTTTTAGTATAAATCACTTTACAATGAAAATTAATTTTGCTTTTTTTTGTAGCTGAGATTACTCTGTGCAGACACTACATGATATGAAAGCATTCCAGGGATTGTTGGAATGCAGGGCAGAAATGCAAGTTCATGAGTGGGGAATAAAAACTCTTGGCTTAAGTAATAGAGAAAATAATGAGAAAATAGCAAGCCATCAGTTTAGCAAAGTAAAACCCTTTAATCTTATCTGGATACTCAAAAATTATTTGGCACAGTGTCAAGTCAATCATTCTGTTTGCAGGAAGATGATGTTTTAAGTAGAAAAGAATTTTTCCCTGTTAATAAAATGCAAGATAAGGGAACAATCTTTCTTTTGTGCTGCAGTAGAATAACTGGAACAAGGAAATGTGTGCACACCTACTAAGAAAGAATGTAGCTTCTAACTTCTGAAAACAAACAAAGGCATGTCATTAGTTATCCCAATGTCTGTTTCTCTCCATGATGAGATTAAAAACAACTAGCCTGTGGTGAGAAATTCTGGCTATCCCTCAGGGTTTCTCACTGTTATGAAATCTTATGAGAGAAAACTACAATGAGTATTGAACATGTTCCCACTCTGCAATCGTAGGATCATTAATTATAAGCTGGCTTTCTAACCACTCATCGCCTTCAGAAAACACATAACTTTACTATTAAGGGCTACTTAAAAATAATCAAACATAGATATAACCACAAAACAACTTATTTGTAATAGTAAACTCATTTTGGATTCAGAAACTGAAGTTCAGAGATGTTGCACGTTTTGTATAAAAACACAGATTTAGAAGTGATTGGGCTAAGCTGGGCACCAATTGCTCAGAAGGCTGAGACCTGGGGGACTGAGATTTGGATCCAGATAAAAATGTCTTTGAGATTCTATCTCCAATTAACAAGCAAATTAGTTAAACAGCAAAGTTCAGGGGTTTGGAGGGGTGGCTCAAGTAGTAGAATGCCAACATGAGCGAAAAAGCTGTGCAAGAGCATGAGAACCTCAGTTCAAGTCTTAATGCCTGCACGTGAAAGGAAGGGAGAGAGGGAGAGACAGACAGACAGACAGACAGACAAACAAAGTGAGGAAGAAGAGAGGGAAGGAAAGAAGGAGGAGAGGGAAAGAGGGAGGAAGGGAAGGAAGATAAGAAAATGAGTGGGATAGTACCAATAGTGTATTTTCTTCTGTTTTTTTGTGTGTGTTTTGTGTTTTATTTTTGTTTTTTACTAATATAAGTAATTCCATTCACAAACTGAAAATACCACTCTGTCTGGAGGAGAAGAATACTATTCAAAGCTGTTACAATTTTTCAAACACAATTCAAGAATATAATAAAATGTAAAATTTATGAAAGAAATAAGCAGGTTAATTGGACTTCAGCAAAATTAAGTCAATGCTTCAGAAGACATCAAGAAATTATAAAGAAATTTCAAAGAATGATAGAAAAACATGAAAACCACATATTATATACAATTTGATAGATAATTACTTGTAGAATATAAAGAAGTATGAATCAACACAAAAGACCAAATTACTCAATTTTATCATGGGTAAAGTATTGAATAATAATTTCAACTATATGTGTTATGATTCCATTTATGGAATGTTCCATATAGTAGATGGCCAAGAAAAGTAAATCTATAATGATAGAAGGTTGATTAGCAGCCATCTCAGGTTGTGAGTAGGTGAGAATGAAGAAACACTAAGAATTGATGGACATTTTATATTTCATCAATTAAAATACCCTGAACATAGATTGTGGTGATTATAACACAGCCTGTAAGTATACTCCAAATCACTGGACTGTATGCTTTAATGCAGTGAATATATAGCCAATTCTGCATCATTAAATTTTTTTAAATGTAATATATATAATCTAAAAAGAATTACAAAAAGTTGGGGAAAATGACAACTGTAGTATATTTACATATTTAGTTAATTGGTGCCTTGTTGTGCCATCATAGTTTATTCCCTTTTTCACTCAACAGTTATTCAGAGAAAAAAAATTTTTTAAACAATATTGCCAGAAGTTTTAAACACTGAAAATGTTTCTGTCATTTTTTAAGATATGAGGAAATTATGGGAAATGTGCTTTTGGCTATAAAATGGCTGTTTTATGTTGTGTCACTGTTTACAATGAAAACTCCTTACAGAATACCATATTGAATCCATATGTTAGTATTGCATAGTTTTATCCAAAACTCCTTTGTTAAAATGAACTGAAAGGAGTAATGTACAGTCATTACATATAATCTAATTGGATTCTGATTGCCAGTCTTAACTTTTATGTTGCCTAATGTTTTGTTTTTGTTTTTAAATTTCTGATATTAGATAATTTATTTTATTGTAAATAGTCCAATTTGCTTGGATTTGTCCAACTTTCCTTAACCTCTTCATTCAATATTTCTTTAGGAGAATTTCTTTTTTCCTGGATCACTTCCACTCTGAATGAAATACAACTTAAATATTCCTTTTATTGAATGCTTATTAAGGTAATGTTTTCTCTTTCTTCATATATGTCTGGATAGATTGAAAAATCAAATGATTTCTTATTCTGTTACAGGGCATTTTACAAATTCTATTGTTTCTAGAGCACTCCATTGTCAACTAATTTTTTTTTGGGGGGGGGTCTGGTCATGGGGCCTGAACTTTGGGCTTGGGCACTGTCTCTCAGCTCTTCAGCTCAAGGCTAGCACCATACCACTTGAGCCTCAGCGTCACTTCCGGCTTTTTTCTTTTTTGCTTATGTGGTGCTGAGGAATCAAACCCAGGGCCTCATGCATGCAAGGCAAGCGTTCTACCACTGAGCCACCTCCCCAGCCCCTCAACTAATTTTTGTTCCGTAGAGTAATATATCTTATCTCTCCAGTTCTCATTAAGCAATTTTGTTTAATTTCAGTTTTTTGAAGCTTCATTTTCAAGGATCTAGATGTGTGTTTTGTGTATTTATATTGCCTATTATACTTAATGTTTTCTGAATATTAATTCATTTGCTTTCCATTTAGCTACAATAACAACTTACTTATCCATTGTATACAAGGTAAAGGGGATTCTTATACAGTCAAAGACTGCTGGCTCCAGGACAGAATTGGCAGTACCATCTGGAGACCTGACTCACTATTACAACCTCACCGGTAGAGCAAAGCCTAGAAGCTCAGAGTAGCAAATGCAGTTCTAAGTCAGAGCCTAAATTACAGTAAGCTTAGAGGGGCCCCTGACACACCTAAGTCCTCATTTGTGTTGCCCCTAAGTTGACATAGAGATAGGTACATTGGAAGATGTAAATCCAATCTCACTCACATGAAAATAGAAGATGTGTGTGTGTGTGTGTGTGTGTGTGTGTATATATATATATATATATATATATATATATATATATGGAGAATGACTGACGATCACGTCAAACTGAATTATGTAATAGTTCCGATCACCATTTGCATGGCAGACATGCTACTTTTATTAAGCTTATGCATGTTATTATAGGATAAATTGTATTCCTTCCTAATTCATTTGCTGAAGTCCTAACTCTGATAACTCAGAATGTGAATATATTAACATATGAAAAATTTCATATTTAATGAAGATGAAATGAGGTACCATGAGTGGGTCTAAGCAAATATGACCTGTTTATTTAGGTTTTGTTCTGGGTATGGTACAAGCAATCACACATCTGGGTCATACAACCTGGAAGATTCTATGGTATTTAAAGTTTTCTCAGCTAGAAAAAGGATTCAGCACAGCATTCATCCCAAGACTCAGATGAAGATTCATAATGTGCTCTGTGGGATTGTAGAGCAAAATCATTCTATTTGCATCAAAGAATTGTGTACCTTAAAAAAATGAGATAGTATGTGATTGAGCCTTGTTGGAATAAACACTTGACCACAAGATTTTAAGGGACTGTGTATCAGGAACTGCCATCATGATCTAGTTTCTTTCTAATCTACCAATTAATTAAACTGAGAAAGTTAAGTATAAAATATCATAAAGTAGAATAAAAGTAGTCAGAATAAAATGAGCAGAAAAAAAAGTGATGAGTTCAGTTTTATGAGCAAACATGATTGTCTTGATATGATTCTTCATGGTTGATGATGCCATGCCCTTGCTTAATATGTATGCCATTATGGAAGTGTGACTTGCTCAAAGAAGATAGTTTAGCTCAGGATGTGGTTGAAATACAGAAGAGGTTTTGAAGGCCAGTGACACTAAGAATAAACTCCTTAAAGCAGCACACAGTGCTGCAAGACACCTTCAACACAGAAGAATTGGTCTAAGAATATATAATATAGTATAAATTATATAATATAATATGATATATTATATGTATGATATATAATACATGTTATATATTATATATTATAATATATTATACATTAAAGGACAACAGCCACTAAACTATCTGATTAACCAGAGTCCTGAAAGTATTTGACAAAGACAAAAGATCTAAGAAGAAAGGCTTGTGGATGGTAGATTAACATACAGGAAGGGACACATATTAATGTTTATTTTTTAAAAACCACCAAGAAAGAAGTACTGAAAAGTCAACCAGACAAAAATAGCAGCAAAAACAGCAATCCTTTTTGAGAATAATATGGTTACCAGGAACTTGAACACCTCAGGAAAGGAGAACTGGGACATATCCTCTTAGTAAGTGACCAAGATTAGTAGACATGATAGCTGAGGACAAAAATAAACAAACAAACAAATCAATAAAGTTAAAGTGAAAAGTTTCTGTTGTAATCCTGAATGCAGCAGCTAAATCACTGAGGTTGTAGTTCATCTATCTGCTCTACTCTTCTAATTTATTTTTTCCAAACTAGAACTTTTAAGGAGCAACTTCCCAAAGAGTATGAAGTACATTGGTATGGTTAAAAGAAGTACAGTGTACAGCTATTGAAGTTCACTATTTCAAAATAGTATTTACTGTTCATCTACAAGACACACAGTTTGGAAGATAGCCTTCTAGTTTTCCATATTCAGAATCTGCCTTAGATGGAGGCCCTGGATCTCCCAAGCAACTCAGAGACACAACCAAACATGGAAGAAGTCTGGGCCTGGTCATTTATTCTCAATACCACGCTCCTCTAAGAAAGGATGTTTGCTCCAAACCTCCCACATCAACTTGGCTGAATATTATTTTAATTTCTCATGGCTTGAGTCTCTGTGCCCTTTGCTTCCTTTTCAGTTTGTTTTCAGCAGTGTCAGATCTGAAGACTTCCCCTACAATTTTCCTTGTTCATCATGTTATCTTTCACAGGAAGAAGACAGAAATGAATTGTTTTATACTTAATTCTGCCTCAATGCTGCATTTCAAGAATCTTTCATAATAGAAAACTCCAGAAGATATTATAAACATTTATGTTAAGATATACATAACAGAGTACATTCCAGCTAAAGGATTTTAATACTATCTTACCTAACCCCAACATAGAAAATTGCCAGCTTCAAATTTTAATTGTCATGTTGTCCTTAATATTACCAATATATATTCACCAGTGATTTATCTGACTCTCCTTTCTTGGTGTGCTCTCGTCTTATTTCTCTCATTGCTCCCATTTTATCTGTTCCTTACTAATTTTTGTGGGGGAAATGTTTTGCTTTAAGGTTTTATGGATAAGGTTACTTATTCATTCTAAGACTAACTAACTTTCACTCATGACCACACAGCTAGTAGCCAGTTGAATGTACTCAGTGTCTGGGTTTTCCTGGTGAATCTTCTCAAGAAAAAAGTCTATCTTTCTTTTATCCTCTCTAAAATATAGCTGTGTAGAACTTATTTTGTTATTAATATTATTATGAATCTTGGAATGCTGAGTTTGAGAAAAGTTGAGCCATGTTCCAAGTTAGAAAGAAACTTTGCTGATTCATGCAAAGTTCCTTAAAGCACAATGCTGTAAGTTACTTCATTTCTTTCTGATCAATGATTGAACGCTTCAATAGTGCTCACCACTCTGTTTTAATGGCCTCCATTTGTTTCCTCAACATAGATGTGTCTGTACTTCTGCGTTTGGCAGTTCCCACTTCCTTCTAGAGCTGCAACTAAGTCCACAAGAACTCCACCCAATGGACATGCACGGTTGCCATTGTTCCAAATGAGTAGTTGGTTTTCCCTTCCAGGAAATGTTATCAGTGTTACCATATCACAAATACAAGTCAGTGTTACAAATACCATTTCTATGGCATTTGCAAACATGACCTCTAATTACTAATATGACTTCAAATTTTATCATAATTACTACTATGACTTCAAATTTTATCATAATTACTACTATGACTTCAAATTTTATCAAAGATATACAAAACATTTCAACATTTCTTTCCCGCCATTGTTTTCCTAAAGGAGAAAGAAGTGCAGTTGTTTGTCTACTCCAATATTTTTAAATAAATTTTTTTCTTTTCACATTTTATACAATACATTAGGGGCAAGGTTCAAGGAACCATTACATAAATAATGCATTTTTCACTCTTACTCATACATAGATGATTCCTTCTATACATTAAATCAATGATAGTTGACACTTCTGGGAGCAAGAAAATGCCAACAAAAGTATATGGAAAGTTCATCTATATCAAAGAAATCAGGCTTCTGCAAAGGCATTATGATATGTTATAGTTATACTTTTTGTAATATAAAATAATTACTATTAAATAATTTTATAGAGATCTTCTCTAAGACATCACAAACAAAATATGAATCCCTGGTAATTATAGTTTATAAAGAACAGAAGATACAACATAAGAGAGAAGCCTAATATAGGAAGAAAATTACAGAATTTCAGGTTATAGGTATCACCTCGTTGTCATTAAAATGTGAAGTAAAGTTGCAACAGATGAGACAAACTCCAACATAGGTGTTACTTGTGCCTACGTGATGATGCCCAATCCTTAGGATTTATCTCATGAAAATTGAAAACTCTTTGGAGATCCCCAAGATAAATATACCATTGTAGAATTAAGAAGACCCTCTGATATAGATAATGACTAAGAAGTCTAGCATTTTACAGGTCTGAGGTGGGATCTCATTGCAATTCTCCGGTGTAAATGTAGATAAGGGGGAAATCCAGAGGTTTCTATATAGTACAAAACAAGTGAGCAATAGATATATGGTGAAAGGCTAGAGTTGGCAAAAGTCTCTGAGCATGTTGACTTGGAGCTCAGAAACTATGGCAATTCAGAAAAGTTCCAAGAATATTCACCATGCAGACTAATGGATCAAAATCAATCTACCATAATGCAACTGAAATCTGTGAAGAAATCTAAAATAACAGGTAGACCAAGGCTGCATCTCTTGAGTTCAGAGCATACTTAATCCTCCCATCTTCAGAAAGAAAATGGGGAAAAGAGACTTGTGGCTAAAAGGCAAGAAAAAGCCTAATGGGGAATGACTGCTAAAGTTAGCTAATGAAGCTCTTTTATACCCTAAAAACTAAATTACATTCAATTGCCAAGTTTGACAATCCCAGGAACACAATGATACCAGTTGTAGAAAAATTACTTGACTTGTTTTTGCACACAGTGCCATACAAAAGTGAAATTACATTTTATATAAGGTAAACTTACTTTGTTTTCCTAAGTTATAAAAATAATTATCTTCTATTTTATAGAACCATTTGTAAATATCTGTTTAGATAAGGATATTACATTCTGTTTGTCTTGTAATTCTATAGTTGGCAGCACTTACTTCCTTCTGGAGCTGAAACTGAATCCAGGGAGCTCTAGCCAGCACAACCACCCTGTTTCCATTGTTCCAAATGAGTAGTCAATTTTTCATTCAAGGAGATCTTATCTATTTTTATACTCCAATATTGTGTAAGTCTTCCTTGAAAACTAGCTCAGAGTAATTTTGTGGTATTTGGAAACCCATAACAGAAGGTATATAGTTTAGAAATGATTTCATTATATATATATATATATATATATATACACATATATATGTATATATATATATGTACCCCCTTTTAATTTTAAAAATAACCACATAATAACTTGGAAATACCATGCTGTCTTGAAATTGAAGTTAATGCCAAGGTAAAGATGAACTGTATTGCTAGTTACCTTACACTCAAAAGAGAACCAACAATTAGACGCAATAAATAGATGCAAATGACTTCTTTAGGCTCATAAGTGTGTCTTGATTAATTTTGTATCTGCTTGATTGGGCTATATGGTACCCATATATATGATAAAATATTATTCTTGGTGCATCTATGAATGTGTATGGATAAGATGAACACACTGGTAGACTAAGACAAGTAAATGGATTTTTATAATGAGAAGGGCCTCAAACAAAAAGTTGAAGGCCTAAACAGAGCAAAAAGGTGGATTCCGCCACAGGAAAGAGAGAATACTTCCTGTCTGAGTGATTTTGAGCTGGAACAAGTTTTTCTCTGTTTTTGGACTCAAGTTCAAACATCAACAGCTTTTTTTGAGGGGGGGTGATGGGTCCAGAGCTTTCTAGCTTTTGGGTTAGGACCATGCTACCAGCTATCCTAGATATTGGGTTTGCTAGCTATAGATCTAAGGACTTCCATCCTCTGTAATCATGTAAGTCAAAATTTCCTACATATGATCTGAATCTCTGGAGAACATAATCACTAAAGCAAGGTAATAGGGCTTTTGCTAATAAGCTTCATGCTTACATACATGATCCCTCAAATATAAAGCACCGTGAGAAAAATAAGTCTACATTCCAGGGACAAAGATCCTGCCTGCAGTACAGTGTTTGGAAAAGACTTTGTCCTCTTTTGCATAGAGGATTGGTAGGGAGGCTTTCTTCCCATTCTAAACCAAGTAAGCAACAACTCTGAGACAGACAGCCCCAAGGAAGGGAAGAGGAAGTTTATTTTTCATCGAGCTTCATGCTGCCCCACAGCCTTCTTAGTGATTCAAATAGAGTAGATTTATTATGGTAAGCAACTAAGAGCATGATTAAGATATGTTGCCTATTGTTTTGAGGGTGTGACACCAGAAAAACTACTCTAGGAAGTAAACTATTAAAGAAGCCTGTGCCAGATAGAGTTTGATAGATTGTCCCATATCTGCATTCTAATTTAGCCTTCAAAGACTTTATAAGGTGACCCAGTGCTATCTGTTGGTCCCAGGAAAGGAGCAAACAGGTTAGAAGAGAAGAAATAGAGTTAAATAAGTAGTGTTTGGACAAATAAGAGACCTTTCTATTTGGAAGGCTGAAGGGAGTTAAGTTTTTCTAAGGGAGTCAACATCTATAGTTGATATAGACAAAAACCAAATACTATCCTCAAGAAAATTGTGCTCACCACCAATGCAGATATCAACACACCATTAGTGGATATGGGAACAAATAACATCAAACAAAATCTGTGCCACAGATAGGACACCTTCTCACATTGAGACCCAGACCACTTCTATAACATAGTATATCTTCTAGTTCCCTTCCCATTCTGTTTTAAGCACTACAGGGGCTAAATTTTGAAGTAGGTCCAGAACCAATCTTCCTGCTCTGCCTTATCACCAGACTCTTTGATTAACAAGTCTATTTGAGCAGAATCTGTCTTGTGTTGGTAGCTGGGGGATGGAGGGGATGGAAGGGAAGAGGGAGTAGAATTGAAAGAGAATTAAAAAGTTATTCTGCTAGGCACCAGTGGCTCACCCCTGCAAGCTTAGCTACTCAAGAGTCCAAGATCTGAGGACTGGAGTTCAAAGACAGCCAGGGCAGGATAGTCTATGAGACTCTTCTCTCTAATAAACTATTAAGAAAAAGCCAGAAGTAGTGCTGTGGCCCAAGTGGTAGAGTGCTATTCTTGAGCAAAAAAGAACCTCAGGGACAGCAACCAGCTCCAGAGATCAAGCCAAGGACTGGCAAAAATAAATAAATAAGTAAATAAATAAAGCTAAAGTTTGACTCTGTAAAGTACTTAATGCATTCTAATAAATATTATATTTTTTATGAATTCTGCTAAAATATTGTTAGTGAAAGGAGATTTGACATTCACGGTTTAAATCTGTGAGTAGAAGAAAAAAATTACTTCAAGATAGTATAGATAATATATCCAATATCTTAAAGCTTTTCAGTGACCCAAGTTTACTAAGGTACTGAAATTAATAATTAAGTACCTTATAATGTTTACTCTTCCATATGGATCATTGTTTTTATTTCTGCCTGCTTTAATTACAGGCAGCAGTTTTACCTTGCTTTCTTCAACATGGGCTCTAAGAATGACATTGTGCATTGGGACAAAACAAGCAGTCCCACAAGTCAATTCATGTGCAATATTGGTAGTATATTGACTAATAATATCTGTGCTCACTAATATCCATTAAACAAGATTATATATTATACCAACTTTCAAAAATGTGCTCCAAAACTGTGAGCTATAATTTCTGATACTGGCACAAGTGACAAAATGCACAAACAGCTTGTGACTCTGATGAATAATTCTATTGCCTCCAACTTACCAGCCATTACTCACAGGTCAACATTGAATATGCCAAGTCTATCTTCAAGGATAAGCCCAGTGAAAGTGTACTGGGAAGCCACTAACATCTGAAAATATCCAGCTAATATCTTCTTAATCTTATCTACATGAAAGAGAGTGGATGCTCTGGGTCTCTGTAACCCTTTGAAGGGAAATACCTTTCTCATGAATTTATAATAATTCAATAGATATTCCTGGCTAGATAAAGATAATGGTCCTCATGTCAGAACATTTGACTGTACCAGTAAGACTGTTTCTAGAAACAGTTCTGTATCCTTTTCTGTGTAGGTTCTCTGGAATCTGCCATGGAGTTCTGTCCTATTTATGTTAGTCCTTGCAGAGGAATCAGAAGCCTGGGTCATCTTAGCTGCCAACCCCAAGTCTCCAGCTGATAGCTGAATCCCCCACAGGCTTGTTGGGTATGTCACTTCCTTTGTTCCTGCCTTTTATTTCAGTGCCACTGATCTGATCTGATGGAGTGAGGGGAAATAATGGTATCTGTAGATATTCACAGTGGTCAGTGTGGGAGGCTTGACATTACAGCAACTGGGAAAAAGATTTTAAAAGTACAGCGAGCAAACAGAGCACACAAGCTGCAATGTTAATTGGAGTTGCTGTGTTGAACAACAAAGGAAACAGGTTGACTCATTTGGTTTCTATTGTACTGAAGTGATGGGGTTATTTTAGTATATGCCCTAGCTTTTCCTCCTAGAGCACTAGATAGAAATAGATTGGTCTAAGACCTACTTGAATACATTTAGCTCATAATATAGTTTGCATTTAAATCAAATTTATAGTTCCCTAAAATAGATTCTCCAACTGTGCAGAAGTCATAAGTAGCAGACAAAATGATAAGAGTGGGGGTTTTTTTGCCATTCATTCAAAAGCATGTAAGTTGCTAAAGATACACTTTTCAATTGTTATCAGTCCTACTGAGACAATTGCAAGAGTTCTCAGTATCTTCTCAATTATACTGAAATGATGCACTTTTGTCTGATGTTTTAAATCCCCATTATCTCTAAATGTTTTTCCCTGCAATACTCAAAGGTGTCAAGTAAAACACTAGGAAACTCAAAGTAAAAACACCAGGGAACCCAAAAGGTTGCTGTTTCCTTTGTCCTTTTCCTTTCACTCCCCTTTTTCACCATTTCCTTTTTTTGATGGATATACATAGGTATGATTTAACCTTATTCTTCTGTATCAATGATTCTCAACTGGAGAGATTTGCTTTCCAGGGTATATGTGACAGTATTTGGAGACATTGTTGGTTGGCACAACTATACAAACCTGGGAAGGGGAGGAGGCTGTTGCTGCTAGCTAGAAATATAGCTAAGATCCTATATTACCTAGTACAAAGATATTGTATTCAACCCCAATGTTGGTAGAGTTGAGATTGAAAAACCTTGATCCAGAAGAAATAAACGAGATGTATTAGACTTTACTTTTATAAGGCTGTGGAGAATATGAATTGATGTATTTCCACTCTGATTTTGAATATAGATAGGGAGATTCGTTCTGTACAAGGCTTTTACAAATGGAGTTCTCTATGAAATGACCAAGGAGTCATTAGAACTCTTACTGTTAACAAATCATTTGATAGGTCTGTCCCTTACCCCAAATCTCGTGTCACTTTTCTATTTCATATTCACCTCAAGTATTGCTGATGTACCTAATGAATGGATTTTCCTGTAATGGGGGAAAATGAAGTAAAATGCTTTGCAGTTGCAAGAGCAAGACCTATAATAAGCAAAATTGGTTTTCTGTATATCTCTCAGGATGGATTAAAGCCATATTACCCCAAGAGAGGATACCTTGGATTTACAAAAACAAAAACAAACAAAACAAAACAAAACAAAAACCCAGCAAAATCAGGAAGGTTCTTTCTCCTTCCTCCTTTCCCCCTAAAGCCGGTCCTAAGAGGTACCCTCTCTAAAACTAAAAGCGAGGGAAAAGCATCTTTGTTATCAAGGACAAAGGAATGCTAAGAAAAGTCTGAAATGTAGACATTACTGGTTATTTTGGCAATGGAGTCTTCCCAAGCTGTTTCTGAATCGTGATCCTCTGGATCTCTACTTTTGAGTAGCTAAAATAAAAGGTGACATTGAACAAGATGCATTGAACAAGCTGATTTGTTGAATGGTGACTCCTTTATAAAACTACTTAAAGATAACAAAAATATAATTTAATAAATACAGGAGCTGAACCACAGGTGCTCAGAAAAATGTATTTACTGTACAACACTTTTAAATTGTTTTGAATATTTTCATAATCTTTAAGTAATTGTACAAAAGAGTTGCCATTCATCAAAGCAGTGCATCATGAATACAGTACATCTTGATCAATGCTGCACAACTTTTAAATCACTTTGAAGTCCAACACACATATTTACTTTACAATAAGAAAAAAAAATCACTGCATTCCTCACATTTAATTGATGAGAAAACATGTTTTTTCTTTAATTGAGGAGAATGATCTATCTTAATAAGTACCTGCCACTCCCTAAGCAGGTAATACTAATAGGAAAATAATTGTTTGTCTTTTAATCCTGAGAGCATAGCATGAGATTTTACCAAACATAAAAATCTTAATTATGATTGCTTTATTGTGTATACAACATAAGTTCAAAAACTGTTTTTAACGTTTTGGTAACCTCTACTCTGTTTCCATAGCAGTCACAGCATCCATTCCCATCAGAAACATACAAGAGTTTCCAATTCAAACCATGTTTGGACTATTGTTCTTTTTGTTTTGTTTTGTTTTCTTCTGTTTGCATCAGGTTTTGGAACAGGTAGAAAGTGGTATCTGGCTGTGGTTTTGATTTGCACTTCCCTGATGATGAGCATCTTTTCATATCTTTACTGACCACTTGTATGTTTTCTTCCTAGAAATGTCTATTCAACTCTTTTGCCTATCTTAGAATTGAGTTTTGCCTATCTTAGAATTGAGCTATTTGGGATGTGATTAGCTTTGTATTTTTTAGACATTAATTTCTTATGAACATGTCTGGTTACAAATACTTTCTCCCATTGCACAGGAGGATTGTCTCTGTCAATTCTTTCTTTTACTTTGCAGAAGTTTTTTTTTTTAGTCTGATGTAGTCCCCCAGTCTATTTTTGCTTCTGTTTGCCTATGTTTGAGGATCATAGCTAAGAATTATTTGCTAGAGAAATGTTCATAAGGTTTTCCTTTATAATTTGAGTTCTTTGCTCAATCTTCAAATGAGGATATCATGAGTAGATCTAAATATCAAATATATACTGAGAGGAAAAGAATGCAGAGAAGAGGGAAGCCTACATGGGAGGAATATGATCTACTGCAGGTCCAAAGAGCTTGCTTTCTGCAATTAGAACAGAGTGACACTTCAGAAGACCACACCTAGAAAGGCGTAGCCCTACTCACATTGTGCTGGGGACCAGATCCAGAAACAGATGATGAACCACTACCATGATTCAGAATCAATATAACAAAAGAGATAATGACCCAAGGGCAAATGGCACAGTTATTTGTCTAATCATTCTAGGACCAAGTGTGAACAAAGAGACAGGGTGAAGAAGGTTTGGTAATTAAATCACAGCCACCTGATGCACTAATCAGCATTACCAATTATTTTTTGAGACACAGATATCAAATTCATTATTTGGCAAGTTTTATTCAATGTGCTCATGTGAAGGATGGAAAAGAAAACAAATGAATTGTGAAAATTGATCACAAGCGAACCTGGAACAATTTCCTCTCACTGCTATATACCAACAGCTTTAAGGACACAGTTTAGTTTCTTGTCTTTTGGGAGTGTATTTTGTTCTGGAAGTGTTTGAATCATCTGTGAATTTGAAAGAGGAACAGAGTCATGCTTTTGTAACACCAATGTGTATATAAGCCAAAGAGGAACACATGGAGAAAGTTGTTATTCACAGTACCATTGAAGAATGATTGTGAAATATCCCCTTTCTTTCAAAATTTAGTTTTAAGGTTTAATGTCTTTGTTGTGGTCATCAAATAACCCATAGTTACTACAATCTCAACTTTTGAAAACATATTTGCCTTAACAAAGAAAGCATGTATTATGGAAACATGCATTGTTGTGGCAAGCTAATACCGGGAATCAGTATTGCCTTCTTAGAGCCAATAGATCATTGTCAATCAAGAAGTATAGAGCAGGAAAAAAGATAGCAGGAGCTGTGAAAAACAAAAGTTGGGAACATCAGAGAAAAGAGCAACAGATACACAGAATGAAGACATCCCCATTATAACTTTGATAATTATTCGATTTCTAGAAATTGGATGTCATTGGTTGCTTTTTTAAACTTAATCATATTAAATCTTTTATTCTTTTCATATTTTTCCTAATGGGAGAAGTTCTTTAATATAAAATGAATATGAATTAATTTATGAAATTAATTTATGAAATTGACTATTTTTTAAAAAATTATTGGATGACTTTTCTAGAAGTCACCACTGACTTTGTATAACCACAAGAAAAGCTGGGAAAGTGGTTCAGTGGTAGAGTGCTTGCTTTGAATGCATGAGGCCCTGGGTTCAATGCCTCAGCACCACATAAGCAGAAGTGGCACTGTGGCTCGAGTGGTTGAGTGCTAGCCTTGAGATAAAGAGCTGAGGGACATCACCCAGGCCCCACGATCCACCAAAAAGAAAGGAAGGAAGAAGGAAGGAAGAAAGGAAAGAGAAAAAGAGAAGAAAGAAAGGAGAAAAAGAGAAGAAAGAAAGAAAGGCTAATCATGAAGTAGCAAGGGTTAGTAGTAATAATAAATGGTGGATAAAAATTTTAATTTATAAAACAGACTAGAAATATAAAAACATGGATTTTAAAATGTATTATTTTTTCCTATGCTAATGTTGACAGGTATGATCATGTGAGCATTAAAAATGACAGAGAAATAGTTCAGTCAAATTATACTGATTGAAATGGATCTATACTGATTGAAATGGATCTATACTGATTGAAATGGATCTATAGCAATATTGAAGGGTCCCTTTCTGTTTATAGAATTATGGAGATATTTGAATAGCAAGTTATACAGTGTTGATGAGATGTTTGCAGTGGTGCTATTGAGGTGTTACCTTGCAAGGAAATGTGGTCCAGAGATGACACTGAAAATTATCCCTGTAGTAATTCACTATCTTCAGAGCATCACAGTAATGACAAATGAAGGATCAGGATTTGGCTAACAACTGAGATTCTTTATTCCAATTGTGTGCCTCTGACTTATTTGGAGATCAGAAAACTCTTGTTATATATAAAGTACTTTGCAGCCTTTCTTCTCTGTCTTGTCTTATCTTACCTTTTAGCTGTCGATACACACTATACCTTGATGAGCTATAAGGCCCTTATATACTAAACTTATAGATGGTAACATGAGAAATAAGATCTCAGAAAAGTATGGAACAATGATTTCTCTAAAGTCCGCAGAAATCATTTCTATTGCTATGCACATGAGCATCTCTTTTGTTGTTGCTTGTGGCCTCTGCTAATATATTTCCTGTGGAATGTGTTCAGCCTGTGCTCACACGAGGCTGCCACTCCAGGAGCTGAAACTGAGAACAGAGATGGGAAAATAAGCTTTGACTGAAGGAAGATTGATGTCCGAGTCCCAGATGAGATGTAGCAAACTACTAAGTAGAGTTAAACATTGTTTAAATGGAGGTAGAGACCAGACACCAGGAAAAAAAAAATCTCAGGAATGAAGAACAAGCTAGGTACTCAGGCAGGTTGGGGAAGGTGAAGTACAGATAAAATTAAAATACAATGCTGTCCTCAGGTCTGGAACCTTTTGCATTGTGCCATTGTTGAGCCCCTGAGTGAAATGAAAATCAAAAAGTTGAGCTGCTCCTATGCTGTAACCATTCAATTGCCTCCTTAGCTGTGAAAGTTTTAGAAAATGAAGTAGGAACAAAACAATAGCTTTTCAGAAAACAGTGCTATGAAAAGAAATCCAATTTGCAAACACAAAGCAAGTTGCTTCTTTGGATGCTAAAAATAAATTAAGTCTCAGAATTACCCCAAGTTTAATAAATCAACAAGTTATCTTGCCTGAAAAAAAGCAACTCATTCCTTTTGCAGTGTATGTGCTAAAGACAGATTTATCATTTTGTTATATTCTGAGGATGTATATCCCTTCTGTCAGTGGGAATCATGCTTGATATTAGGGGTTGTTCTTGATGTAGGTATTACTCATCAGGTGTAGCTTACATTAGCCCTCAATAACACATGAACCCTGAAATACTTGTGTTCATAACAAACAAGTATGTTTATCTTGATTACACTGTACATATAATGAGAGTCAGAAGTACACATATTCTGCTTCGTATAATTAGGTAAAAAGGTAAGTAGATCCTCCATTGGGAGTATAAGTGTTAATCAAGATAAAAAGCAAGACAAGAGTTACACCATGTCTTTCCATTGCCTCTATGTGAGATTTTGTACAGCATACCCATGCAGGTTCATTGGCCAGAGACAATGCGATGGTTATCCAAAAGCTATGAGAGTTAGGAAGTAGAAATGATCAAAATACAAACAGAGAATTGAGCATTTGCAAAGAAAAAAAACCTAGTAATATTTGCCATGTTTTATATTTTAAAATAAGATAAGGGAAACTCATCTATAGGAGGAAAGAGAGGATCATAAGGAAGAAAGGGAAAATACAATTGAGGACATGGACATATCAAGAAAGGATAGTAGAAGTTCTTAAAGGTAATTCAAAATTAAGAGTTTTTAGTTGCTTCATAATATGCAATTGCTGCACATTTGAAATAAGCCTCAAGCATAAAATAAATAATAATTAGTGATTGGATGTGTGCGATCTTTTTCAAACAGAGTATAGAATTCTGTTTTCTGGAAACTAGTGAGGCTAGAGAATATAGAAACATTAATATTTAGGTGGAATACACCATCGAAGAGGCATTTACCTAGGGTTAAGCCGTGCTGTAAGTGGAATGGAAGAACTGAGTCTTCATGACTATCTAATGAACAAGTAAAATCATATAAATGAAAAAGGAGAATGTAGAAATTCTAAAGGGGAAGAATGGAAATTTTTTTTAAGCCAGTAAAGTTCTTCTTGAGACTCAGAGAAAGATTTTGTTTTCTTTTTTTAACCAGGATGGGGCTTTGAACTCAAGGCCTCTCGTTCTCATTAGGTTTGCTTTCTTACCTGGCAGTCTACTACTTGAGTCACATCTTTAGCCAGCCCAGTGTTTTGATAATTATTTTGGAACTATAGTCTTACAGACTTTCTGCCTGGACTGGCCTCAACTGGTTGTCCTCCAAATGTCAGCTCTTCTGGAGTAGATAAGATTCTAGACATGAACAAAAGGTGCCCAGCTGAGCACAGATTTTTTTTGGGGGGGTCCGGTTGTGGGGCCTGAACTCTGGGCCTGGGCGCTGTCCCTCAGCTCTTCAGCTCAAGGCTAGCACTCTACCACTTGAGCCACAGCGCCACTTCCGGCTTTTTTTCTTTTTTTTTGCTTATGTGATGCTGAGGAATCGAACCCAGGGCCTCGAGCATGCAAGGCAAGTGCTCTACCACTGAGCCACCTTCCCAGCCCCGCACAGATTTTTTTAATGGTCATTTTATTTCAATTTTCCAGGAAGAGAAGACCTAAGAAGCATTCTGGCACTGATATTAATAAGCTGAAGACTCAGAGTAAAAGGTATAGAAAAGCCACAGAGCAGTACATCTGAGAAAGATGAGCAGTGGGGGCTTACCAGTTGGAAGCTGAAGAGCTTGTTGGTAGCAGAACTTGGATGGATGTGGGAAAGTCTCACTTTCAGACTGAAACAAGGGAATGAGTAAGGATAGACAGAATGGGTTTTATTTGCACTTTAATGTAGAAATCCTTTTATTGATTTCTAATTTTTTTCTAGATTCTAATAATGACTATTTAAAATCTAAAAAACAAAAATGTTGTTCACTTGCATGTTTTCCATTAAATTCTTGACATCCTCGAGTGGGGCTTTTTGTTCTAGAAAATACGGCTGTGGACTTGATGAGAATCAGGACTGAGGCACAGGTGAGCAGAAATGAGAATGATCAGACAAGATGCTTTATTCCCATGCAAGCAATAACAAGAAAATCTTGGTCTCTGATGGAGGAAGAGCCCTCAGTAAGACTTTGCCTGACTTTAAATACTCTATTCAAATTTGATAGCAGAGGCCACTGTTTCTGGGATTCCAATTTCATTTATTTTATCCGTATCTTCTCTAACTAGGAAGAGTTTACAAAGTGGAGAAGTAGCAGATTACAGACTGGTTCTGAACTTCTTGTGACTTTTGAGGCCCACCACTGATCTTCTAAGCAGAGTTTCTATTTACTTTCCAAGTAACTAATTAAAATGTTTCCCATACAAGAAGGAACCTAGCAGAATAGCATTTGTTTTGTTACCCCAGGTTAATACTGCATCACGGATAATATCTGTCAAATGTGACACTGCAGCCAGCTGTCTCTTTTCCCAGCACATGCATGCACAGTTGTTGAGGAGGAATTAAGAAGGCAACAGCAGGGTCATTGAGGATTATTCTTGACAGTGCAGTGGGAGGAATGCAAAGTTTAGCTTTGCCCGTCAGAATGGCTTCCTGTTTTAGAAAGGGGATGATTTCAATTAAAGACATTTGATTGAAGTTGAAATGAAAGAAAGCACCTCAGGTGCCAAGAAGACAGGAAAGCATTCAGAAATTTGGTCCACCGCGTTTGAATAAAAATGCGCATAAACTGTCATAACATTCTCAATGATTAACCTAAGATTCAATGGTAGACAAAACAATATTAACAAAACCATCTTTAAAAAAAAACTGGGATTCAAAAGACTATCTGACAGACAGTATGGCTTCACTTTATAATTGTATTCCTAGAAAAATAATATTAAGAGGAAGTAAACTGATATGATCTCCCCAAATCACAGTGAAATTATTCTTAAAATGACTAAAGGGATTTTCTGCAGCAGAGTGTTTTGCTTTTCCCACTTTCTAGAAAACAGTACTCTGATCAGAACAGATGTGCTGTTTAGCTACTTCTCCTTGACCTTTCCCCAAGTCCTGTTACTCTAATCAGGTACTGAACAGCTGTTAACGCAGTCTGCCCTCCAGGTTTAGGGAGGAAGATGAGGCCTTGGGTAGTGTGGCTTCTGACTGTATCCCTGGCATCATGGCTTAGATCAGGAGATTATACACTCAGTAATCCAGAGAATACAATAAACATGCCCTGATAATGTTTATTAAAAAAAATAATTTTTCTTTTCACCAGGAGGGGCTATCTTAGGGATTGATACTCAAATTTTCTGTCCTGACTGAGATTTCTATACAGTTCCTATCATTTTAATATGTTTGGGGGTAATCTTTGTTACATTTTGGTTTTACTGTATATTGTTTTCATTAATCTGAGAAAAGTGACAAAAGAAATGCAGAGTGAATAAGACACAAGCCTGTGGTTTTCAGAAACAGATTTTAAAATGCAGCTGTTGAACTTAAAGAGGCCTCCCAGTGTTGTGCTGGGGGATGAGGCACAGGCTTGCTTCCGTGCTGAAAAACTATCCCTATGCCCAACTAACCAAAAGAGTCAGTCAAAGCAGCCACTTACCCACCCCAGAGGGTCCAGCATCGCCAAGGGCTATTTTTCCTCTAGATTTGGAATAAATCCTCCCTATAAATTGTGTGTGATGTCCTCCGGAAAATGGAACATAACAATGGAGTTCTACGTGTACAGCTCATCTCAATGAAAAGTGGTATTTTATGTGACTTTAAAAATGTACATAATATGATAAAACACTAGACTGAATATTAAGATAATGAAAGAAACATATATGGAGACACACATTTTGTTAGAGGAGGTACATATCATCAGGAAATTAAAGTAGGTGGTTATGCACAGTTGTTATCCTAAGCTGGTGGGAAAAGAAGCCTAGAATGAGATGAAGAATTGTGTTTCTATACAAACTTGGGAAGAAAAGTCTGTGAGATTTCTCTTCAACAGATAGAAGTTGGGTGTAGTAGCATGAACTTCTCATAATAATTATGTCTGTAAGTCTAAAATAGGTGGATTGCAATCCAGGTGCATGCCTGGACATGAAGAAAGACCCTATCTCAAAACAATGGCCAATGCAAAACAAGACCTACCTAGAAGAATAAAGCCCTAATTTTGAACTCCAGTACTACAATAAATAAACTAATCAATTAAATTAGGAACTAAACAAGGACCAATATTAAAGACTTCATCCTCTTCCTTCCAGATACTTTTCTCCCCCGAGTCAAATATTCCGAAGAACACAAGATGAATTGGGCAGACATTATTGCCACAATATAACTCTAACAGAGCAAACCTCTTGACTTAGGACCATAGACTGAAAGCTGAATAACATATCAATAAATATCATTTATCATGGAAAATAATCTCTAACATGTTTTGAATGTTATTAATGGGCCCTAACAGTCTAGCTTCAGAAGGAAGGCATTTAACTTTTGTGCTACACCAGTAAGTACTAGGCAGATGGTTCAAATGGAATGATGTGAAAGAGAGAGACTGGGTAGCAAACAGAGAAGTAAAGGGAACTATGGCCCTTGTTTTTAGTAATTACATAGTGGGCATAGAAATAGTTAATAAAAAAGACAAAATTTGGAATGAACTTAGCTTAAGATTTCAAGTGACCAGCAGGGTTGTATCTTAATGGTAGAAGTAGGAGAAAATTACAAGCATAGTGTTGAGTCAGAAAACAAACCCCTGTTTTCACTGTATTTGATGTTGGTATAATTTGTGGAGGGAAAGGGAAAAAACCAAATTGTTTTAAATAGGGATACAGGTGGACCCATTGCAACAATGAGATGTACAAGATATTATGTCGAAAAACAAATTTTACAATTTTGGCCGGGGGTGACTGGGAGCGGCAGGGGGGGGAGGAGGGGAAAGTCATGATAGGAAGGGATGGGAAGGGGAAACAAAGGAGGAGGCTACAATGCTTGATAAGAAATGTACTTATGGGCTCGGAAGGTGGCTCAGTGGTAGAGCGCTTGCCTTGCATGCCTGAGGCCCTGGGTTCAATTCCTCAGCACCACATAAGCAAAAAGAAAAAAGCCTGAAGTGGCGCTGTGGCTCAAGTGGTAGAGCGCTGGCCGTTAGCTGAAGAGCTGAGGGACAGCATCCAGGCCCAGAGTTCAGGCCCCACAACCAGACCCAAAAAAAAAAAAATTAAAAAAAAAAAGAAATGTACTCATTACCTTGCCCATGTAATTGTAACCCCTCTGTGTGTATTTTCACAGCTTTAATTTACTGGAATTGTATAGCTACCCTATCTTAATGTTTTGTTTTATCAACTTTCAAAACAGCTATTAAAGATATAGGTTTTAGTGACTATTCTTCCTTTGTGACTTTACTTAAGTTCCAAACTGAGATTTTTCCATATTAGGATGAATTCAACCTATAATTGTTTTAAAATCCAATAATTCTACATTTAAAAATATTTATAAACTCCCCACACATCTTCAAAGCCAACAGTAAAATACGTTTGGCATTATTCTTCTGAGATTACATAAATAACTTTAGGTAGAGCCTTATAACAAAACAAAGCAGAATACTGAGACAATTGTATAAATAATTCAGAAGCCAAGAAAATGAAATAAAGCAAAACAAGAACTTCCAGTTCTAAAGGTGTCTCAGTTCATTCAATTTATAAGTCTATTCAAAATCGCCTGAACTGAAGTGTGTTAGATATTGACGATTAAGAAACCTATAATGTTGCCATCTTCCTTGAAATTTGAATGCTCCTTTAGAGACTCCCCATACCAAAATCTTGCTTAAAGAAATATTCTACATAGTGTCTTGTACATCTCATTGTTACAAGGGTCAACCTGTATCCTTATTTCAGCATTTTGTTATTTCCCTTCCCCTGCCCAAATTAGAAAAATGTATATACAAGATGCAGGGCACCGACGTCAAATATAGTGAAAACAGGGGTTATACCATGGGGGAAGAACATACAAGAGAAACCAAAAAAAATCACATGATACATTTTAAATATGTTAAAAAAAAACAATAGCAAGAAAGAAAAAAACCACTTTACAACTTGGGGGGGTGGGAAGGGAGAAGATGGGGAGGTGGGGAGGGAAGGGATGATAGGGGAAAAACAAAGGAGGAGGTAACAATGCTTGATAGGAAATGTACTCATTACCTTACTCATATAACTGTAACCCCTCTGTACAGTACATTTAAGATAAAAAACATATAAAAAAGAAATATTCTAGCTAACAGGAATGCAAACATGTAGACAAGTGTCCTTCAAATTAGAGGATTCTAACCTAGTGTTCTTTTAAACTGATGATTCTTTGAGATATTTACAGGTTCAAAAATTTGGAAGAGTAGGTGTCCTAACTTCCATAACTAATGTAACCCAACTGACTTTAGCTCAGAGCTTGACATTGCCGGGTTCTAAATCATCACTGTCAACACATTTAAGACAGCTATTTGTTAGTTCCTGAAAGCTAATATGCAGACTACAATGTACCCTGAACAGCGCAACCATATTCTCTCACCATCTGAACTATTAAAGTGCTTGTGTATCACTCTTCAGTAATTCAGGGCCTGAGTCCAAGCACAGATTGCAGCTTACTGCTAAGGGTGTTATATCAGCTGGTGGATAGTCACTATGACCAGGATCAAAAGAATTTTATCCCCACACGTATTTCAGGCTGCAATCAGCCCCCAAGCATTGCTGGTTAGCTCCAATTCCTAACTCTGGGATAAATGAGACATCTTTTCTGGCACATTTCACAGCTCTGATAAGAGCAAATTTTCATGGTTGGACATGCTCAGTTTAAATTATCAACCACATTGTTTCTTGATTGGGCCTTGCATATCGAATCTGTTTGGGAATGAGAGCTATCAAAATTAAAAGACAATGTTTCAAAAATTAAAAACTGAAAGTCTTACTGACTTAAAAATACGCGGCTATAAAACAGAGACAATGATCTCATAAATCACTCATATTTTTCCACATACATTGTTTCTTTCATCCTGTAAATTCCTAAAAGAAAAAAACATTATACCATAGACTGTCTGAAACTTTAAACATGTCTTTGTTTAAACATGTCCCAGTATCCTCATAGTTTCAACTGCTGGATGTTACTTCAAGTTAGTTCATAAATCAAGTTATAGTGTACAACAATTAGGATGTTACTGACGATTTCATAGAAACCCAACTGCAGTTTCCATAAACATTTTTCCACTAGATTCCAGAAAATAGAGATCTTTCTTTGAAAAAAAAAATCAGAGTTGTCTTGAGGCTGTCATTCTGCAACCAAGACAGTTTAATGATTTATGTTGCTAGAAAATATTGCTTAAAATGGCTGGTTGCTTTTTCAAGAGAAGCTGCTCTTATATAGCCACAGGCGTTTTCACAAGAGGGTGACAAACTCCACCGGGGCAGTAGACCTTCTCCGTTTGGCCCTGCTCACCAGGCGGATTTAGTACTGAGGCCTTAGTATCCACAAGCCTTTGAAGAGGTCCCAGCTGTGCGCGTTACCCCGTGTGAACCGGAAAGCCCACATAACTGAGTCTTCCGGTGATGGTTTGCCTTTACTCCGGCTTTAATGGAGAGGTGGCCACAGCGTGACACAGCTCAAAGCCAGGCCTGGGTCTTTCCTCAGTCCTAAGGGAAGAATCACCGAGAGAGGACAGAGGGTTTGCTAACACAACTGCCATCTGCCACCATTAAGTCTTATGGTGACAGAGTGCACGTTAATGCCAGATATACTGAGAACACTCACCATCTGTTCCTTGCCCTGAAATAAAATTAACTAGGTCATCTGGATTTGGAAGCGTAGCTGGAATTGTTGACATCTATTCACAACCTTAAGGATGAAAACTTCTCTCCCCAATGTAAACTACCCAGGGAATATTTTAATTTTAATTCTTCTAGCCAATAAAGTACTGTTAATATACAATACATTTAATAATGTATTATCAATATATTTATCTGTTGCCAATGAATAAAGGATTTTCTGATCCCCCTTATTATATTTATAAGCAGAAATTAAAAATGGCTAGCCAACTGAACACTTCTATAAGAAGAAAAGTATAATAAACTTAATTTCAAGAAGAATGTACAAAACTTACAAGGTTTTGTTGATGTGCTAATGAGATGCAAATGTCTTTATTTCCAGGCACCAGGATCAAAAAGGAGTAATAGAGAACTTAAGGCATCTCATCCCTGATTAACTACTTAAAACATGTATTCCTTTGGTAACTAAATCTAGAATATGACTGCGGCAAATAACTTGTACAAGTCTTTTCTTTTCTCCAAGATAATGGCAGAAGAAAGCTGTCCCTTTCTCTTCAGTATCTCTCATTATTGATTTTTAAAAATTTTATTCTCATATTTCTGACTCCAGCCTTTGTCATGGCCAGTATTGGTAGTAGTGGATTTCAGCTGGACAGAAAACACAAGAGAGAATGAAAGTAAATAGGATGTGATAATTTTCAGTTCTGTATATTAGCCTTGACCTGAAATACAGTTCTCCCAAAAATGTTCCTTGAATGATTCTATTTCCAGGAGTCAATTGAAATTAACTTAAGGGGAGACGTTACTGTACAACTTTTAGGACAACAACAATGTTCATTTAGACAATCTATAATTTTCTGACTTGAAATATATCTCCTGGTGCTATGCCGAGGTCCCCAAATATTCAAGTTTTGAAAATATCATTTGTGAGATCAATTATTGACTGATTTCTTTTATTAGCAATAACTAAGTACAGAAATTTCTCTGTCTCTCTGTCTCTGTCTCTCCATCTCTCTCTCTCCTTTCAGTTCCTCACATTTACTAAATAGGTATTGTATCACTTGAGTCACAACTCAGCTTGTTTTCCTTTAGCTATTTTCCAGATCACAATCTTCAGACCTATTCCTCCCATATACTGGATTACAGGCTTGCACCATTGTACTCAGCCTGGGAGCAGAAATTTCTGTAGCATTTTATGGAATAAAAATTTAAGGATCAGAGCCAAAAATATGCGCAATTATTAAGAGAGTAATGAGTTACTTCTGTGTGGTCAGCATTAAATTTCTAGCTCTGGCAAAGTTAAAGTGGTTTTACTCTTCTTAATCTTATCTTGTTAGAGAAATGAGAAATAATGATTCTACATAAAATGATGACAAAGAAACCCAAACTGTTTCTTTAAAAAAAGACACCCTAACCCTGAGATCTGAAATAGATTCCACTTAACTATCTCACCTAGCAATATACTTTTCCCATGGCATTAATTATTTATTTCTAGATTCCCTTTATGTCTGTGTTTCTACTTAACCCTTAAGCTCCACGAGGACAGGTACAATCTGTGATTGCATCCATGTTTTGTCTTTCATGTCACAAATTCAGTCAATACTTCTACTAATTATTTGTTAATTTTTAAAATACACCATAATCATGGTTCAATGTGATTATAGTTGCATTATTTTATTTATCTAATTATTTAACAGGCTTTGCAGTATCTATTATGTCAACATTATCTTAAAGATATGGATACTTAAGGAACTAAACTGCAGATACTGACTACAAGGATCACACAGTAGAGAGAACCATTAGAACCATTACCAGAGGATACAGCTTTGATCTTGTGTCATAATTCCAAAATGCTTAATATTTAGGAGTCAGGGAATAGAGAAGGAATGTATCACATAAAGAAATAGAGTGCCAGTGGCTCACACCTGTAATTCTAGCTACTCAGGAAGCTGAGATCTGATGATTGTGGTTCAAAGCCAGCCTGGGCAGGAAGTCTGTGAGACTCCAATTAACCACCGGAAAACTGGAAGTGCTGCTGTGGCTCAAAATGGTAGGGCACTAGCCTTAAGCTGAAGAGCTGAGGGGCAGTGCCCAGGCCCAGAGTTCAAACCCCATGACCAACACCAACAAAGGAAGGAAGGAAGGAAGGAAGGAAGGAAGGAAGGAAGGAAGGAAGGAAGGAAGGAAGGAAAGGAAGGAAGGAAGGAAGGAAGGAAGGAAGGAAGGAAGGAAGGAAGGAAGGAAGGAAGGAAGGAAGGAAGGAAGGAAAAATAATAATAATTTTAGGAAAAAGAAAGAACATTAAACACTGCTTGGCAAGAACTAAAATATGTTTTCTGGAAGTTTCTTGGAAAAGCAGAACACCGAGTATTAATTCTTCTTTTCTTTTCAAGCCCAAAAAGCTTATAAAGGGATCCAGTGGCGTTAGCAGTTAACATACGAAGTATAGTTAGCATTGTGCTTTTCAAGGTATTTTGTTTAAACGAAACTTGAGCATTAATAGTTCTTTTAAATTGTATTTATCCATTTAACTTTGTTGCTTCCAAATTAACTATATTCACATTGTGCTCCCTACACATTCATGGTCATTCATTATATCACAAAATGTCATACATCAGTTGGTTAAGAAATAGTATTTCTTCCCTTCCCCTCCACAAATTATACCAACATCAAATAAAGTAAAAGCATGAGTTATACTGTGGAGGAGGGATATACAAGTTTAAATAGGGATATTGATGGACCCATTGCAACAATGAGATGTACAAGTCATTATGTCGAAAACGAACTTTACAACTTTGGTGGTGGGGGAGGGGGAGGGGAAGGAGGATGGGGGGGATGGGAAGTGATGGGAAGGGGAAACAAAGGAGGAGGCTACAATGCTTGATAAGAAATGTACTCATTACCTTGCCCATGTAATTGTAACCCCTCTGTGTGTATTTTCAAGCTTTAATTTACTGGAATTGTATAGCTACCCTATCTTAATGTTTTGTTTTATCAACTTTCAAAACAGCTATTAAAGATATAGGTTTTAGTGACT
>NW_012267219.1:25235502-25357959 GCF_000151885.1 Dipodomys ordii | reverse complement strand
ACAAAGGAGGAGGCTACAATGCTTGATAAGAAATGTACTCATTATCTTGCCCATGTAATTGTAACCCCTCTGTACAGTATTTTCACAATAAAAAAAAAGAAACAGCATTTCTGCTTCTTAATTTCTTTGCCCTCAATTTCTTCTTTGGAAGAAATTAATTTCACATCTTTAAATAAAATTCCAGAAATGAAAACAACAGAAAACTATAAGTACATTTAATCAAGCTAACCTGTTCCAAAATTAACTACATTAATTTTTTTCAAGTATAGAGTATTTTTCTTTGAAAAATTACCATATACAAATGACTGAGGGTATATATTTTATTCTATAAACATTACATTCCTTTAATACAGATTTATTAACTATTTGGGAGATGGGGAATTAAATTGGAAAGTATTTTCATAACATGCTAATGTTCGGCATTATTTTTTTTTAAGTCAGCATGTCTTAAATCACAGGGAAAAAAATCCTGGTATATTTATTTGGAAGGAAGGTTCACATCCCATCAAACCCAATAAAATTGGGTAATGACCACGAACTCAATTTCAAAGCTGAGATTCTGAATGCCTGGGTTGTGGCAGTTATTATTTCCTGAATAAGACTTTATGCTGGATCCAAAAATTCATTCTCTCTGACCTTCAGCCAAGAAAGGAAGTAGTGTGGGTGAGCAAGTTTAACACTTGTTCTGGGGATTTCTCTCTAGCTAAAGCTAAAAGGAGATTATAATGGGGTAGCCAGGCCTGAGTGAATTTAGCACATTCTGTATTTAGATGGCTTTCCCAAACCCATTAGGTAGCAGTGTGACTCTGCCCTCTGCCCCTTACAGACTTCTCCAAGAACAGCCACTGGAAGGGGTGGTTTGGAAAGAGCCAGTATAAAAGGTAAGGAGGAGTGGAAGAGAGGGAGAAGGGAGGAGAGTGAGGAAGGAAATATAGCAGATTTATGTCTGGCCTGGGAAGTCAAAACAGCAGAGTTGAAACTCTAGGCATCCTGTATATTAGTTGTTTATTTTTAGTTTAATTACTCTGCAATCACTTCTAATGCTATAGTTGAAGAACGTGTATTTAACAGTAACTACTTCAAAGGGTACTTTACAATCCCTAGCAGACAGGAAATAATACATGCTAGCTTTCATTACTACTATTATTATCATTACAACTTTAATGTCATCTACAGAAAACAGAAAAGATGAAAATCTGAGCTTTGTGGGAGGCTTCCTCAAGACTATTGGAAAAGTACTCTGCCTCCTCCCAACCCTGAGCCCTTAGTTCAGTTATTACTCTCCCTGTTTGGATTCTCCAGGTAAGACGCAAAGGAGTCATTCAGCTTAGAAAGACTGAGAAATCTGCCTTAGGACTGATCTTGAAAGGCACTCCAATGTAAGTGTTTCTAATCAGATAGTTTCTAGGAAGAACCATTATTTAGTTATTTTTTAATCATAATTTGAATAAGTCATGTGTTAGAGGCAAAATTAAAAGGGCTTCTTTATCTAAATCAACTCCCTCTCCATTTTCCTCAGCAATGGGTAATGAACCTAATACCTTGAGGTTGCTACAGAAGTACTGTACCCTCTACCACATAAGTTATGTCCCCTTTGTGAAGTGCAAGCTACAACCAGGTAATCAAAGCAGGTACAGGTACAGTATCTTAGACCAGAAATAAATAAATAAATAGAAGCATTAAAAAAACACAGCTTGAAATCTGGTTGTAGTACTATGTAGGAAATAGAAATAAGCTAGATGCACAACTTCCTTCAAAATAAAATTTTGAATATTGGATGCTGAGTCATACACTTCTTAGAATTGGGAGAGGTTTATTATTTCCTATGAAAGTTTCAAGACATGTAAGGATATTTACTTCTTTATATATTGATGTACTGTTCTTCCAGGGAAATTTTCTGAAAAGAACATTTTAAGGCTAAAAAACCACAGTTACTTTTGGAAAAAAATAATAATGCATTTCCTCTGGCAAGTGTGCAAAAATAATGTTCTTCCAAAACACCCAAGAAGAAAAGAAAATAACCTTCACCTTAACAGAGGGAAAGAAATTCAAAGTAAGAAAACAAAAAGAAATTCAAAGTAAGTTGGTTTTTTTTTTTAATAGGGCAGTTTAAGTTTTGTGTCATTTTGAATTTGTCAGACAAAAAAAGGGAAAAAATAACTTGGGCTTTTCACATCAAATTTCCTGGTTTTCCTGTAACTTTTCAAAAAGACACATTTCTTTGCAGAATGTCTTTTTAGTACCATTCCAATGAAAAAAGTGTATCTAGAGACATTTGATTTGGGATTTGGACAGCCTCCCAAACTCAATATCTTTACAGTTTCTCAAGTTTTAGCTGAAGGAAACTAGATGTCTTCCTTAATCTTGCTTTATCTTGAATGTTATTCTATAATCTTCAGGGCTCCTCAATACTAACTCCATATCCTGGTAGGAATGATCACCGTCCTAACGATCATTCTACTACTTTGTGCATCTATTGACACTTAATCAGTGTCTCATCAAGTATCTGCTATAATCCAGTAGCCACACATAATAAGTAAAAGGTGGTTGTAGCTACTGAACTAGTAAGAAAATGGCACATAGATATCTGTTTATTTTGACTGAAATACCTGCAGGATTTGCTAACAGATTTTGTGTAGTGACAAAAAGAAAATAATTCTATTTTAGTCAATGTTTACTCATTGTTTTAAAGGTTTCAGTCCACTATGTCTTGGCCCTGTGGCTTCGGGCCTGAGGAGACACAGTACAACATGGTGGGAGCGTGTAAAAGTAGAGGCTTGTTCACTTCCTGTCACCTGAGAGGCAAGGAGAAAGTAAAGAAAGGTCTAGATCCCATATCCTTTCCTAGCTCTCATCAGATTCCAGCTCTCAAAGTTATACCGTTTCCCAGCAGCCACACCAGCTGGGCCTTTAGAGAGGACATTTCAAGCCACAGCAATTATCAGGAACTACATCTAGGCATTTTGCATCAGGCTAAAAGGCAATCTTACTAACTCAGACATAAAGTAGGAGAAAGGGATAAATGTGAAGGATTGATAAAAATAAAAATTCTGGTTTGTACTATTAGATAGGCCTATTACACAGGAATGTACAGCAGGTGCTTAAATATATAACTAAGGAACGTTAGAAAAATAAACTTGGAAGTCATTTCTTCATGTGGCATTTAAGTCACATTAAAAATAAGTGGGCTAGAATGAGGCTATTTAAGGAGAAGGGCATATAGATTATCTAAGTAGAAAGGAAAAGTTGAGCATCCAGAACTGAGCTTTGGGCATCTCAGTATTTGAGGAAAAAAAGAGATACTATGGAGAACAAGCCAGTGTATGGTATGAGGTAAAAGAACATTAGAGAAATAATCCCTAAAAATCAGCTGAGTAAAGTATGTTAAGATCATCTGCAATATGCTGACTTCTGTGAGTGAACTAAGAAAGGGCCATAGATTTTACCAGTAGTTTCATTGTTAAGGCAGGAGGATATTGTTGATGATATTGTGGGAAATGTTTCAGAGCTTGTCCTTGTACTCCTGGAACTCAGCCTTCCTCAATAAACACTTTTTGAGCATTGAATACTGGCTCATGTTTTCTATTTTCAGCACAGATGAATACTTCCAGAGGTAAAAATGATACCCAACCAATGGTTTCAAACATTTCAAGAATAGTTACATCTTCTATTAGGTGCTTCATAAAAATATTTGCAATGGAGAAGAAGAAACATAGTGGTTAAGATAGTAAATTGGAGAAAGAAAGAGTCTCAGTAAAGTATGCCAATTCTTCTTTAACACATCAGACTGCTGGAGACTGAGAATGTTTTGACAAATGGCCATAAATTCCTTGATATCCTTATCTCAGGGAAAATTCCTAACTTCTCTTTTGAAAGGAGAGTTGAATTGAGTTGTTTGCTTCTAGCAATAAGTTTCAGGGAAAATGTAGCTAGAAACTTTCACTTCTAAGACTAAGCCATAAAAGGCTATATGATTTCTACCTGGCTGTCTCTCAACACTCACATCTTTGAGCCTAACACTCCTGGCTACCCTGAAGCTGCCATTATGGAAAGATCACATGGAGATTCCTAAAGAAAGATACTCAGAGGAAGCCCAGCTTTTCTCATCCAAGGTTCCAGATAGATGGGAAAGGTGACCATTCCTATAGGAGTCCATCCCAAGCTACCATTTGCCAACAGCCATATCTGAGATTTGGAGGAACACCACCTGATGCCAGTCAAATAAACTGCCAATAATTAAAATATTTGTCATTTTTACACCATTAAACTTAAATCAGTTCATTAAACATCAGTAAACAATGTTTTCTTCTACCAGAAAAGAAATAGATTCAAACAGAAAAAGTTATTTTGTGATTATCTTAAAATACATTTATAGAAGGGACAAGATTAGGAAGAGCTGCTTAAATGCTCCATTTTTTAATGAGAAAGCAGATTTTTGGCCTAACTAGAAGGCTTTGTAATATTTTAGTATAGGACACACTTCAAAGGCCACTTCAGTGTTTGAAGCTTGAGAAGAACACACCTCTGTCCAGAGGAATAGTTCTTCCATGTCATTCTGCTACCAGGGTTAACAATCAAGATACATAAAAGGTATTTGGCAAGCAGTGAAAACACAGGGATGTAGACATTTCAGTTTCTCCTGTTTGTTTCCTCCTCTTGATAATAACTTGTAAGTTCCCCATCCTGATAGTAACTTGTAAGTTTCCTGGTCCAAACAGATGTCAGAAAGTAAGAAAAGTTCTTGCTCACAGGATGCCAGGAGCCTCAGGGATCTGTTTGGTTTTCAGTCTCTGATAATCTGATGGACAGTAAACAGGAAAAATGCTAATATTTGTGCATCTTCTATATCATACTAATATACTTCACTTAAGCCATGTCACCTGGAATCAGCAACGGATTCCAGATTTATGATTTGTGGTTTGGCCATAGTTATGTAATCTGATTATATAAGACTTAAATCATCACGTAGCTACCTATACATTTCCTTCCTGTTGTGCTGTTGAGTTGACTAGAAAAAATGCTTCCATGGAACCCTCCTCTCTACAATCTATCTTGCGTTTCTCAGGTAGTTTCTTTCTAGACCACGCTACAGCACTTTTATCAACTGGAGAACAATTCTATGTATTTTTGTAGAAGTTTTATCCTATGTTTTCTTACTCAGAAAGACCTTTAAATTCTCATGTAATCTCCTGGGCTTTCCTAACTACTTAGAATATAAATGGTATCTCCTCAAACACTCATACCCCAACAACCAAATTTTATTTTTGCATGGTTTCCAAATATCTTAAATGTATCAAATAATAGCCTAATCTATCTTTTTGCTCTATTTTCTGTTAACTGATATCTTTTAGATTGCAAATTTCTGGATAGCAGAATAAAGTCTGGTGAACTTGTACTTGCTTTTCTGTATTTTGTAAGATAACCATTGAATTCTTGACTGATTTCCCCCCCTCCCAAACTTCCATCTCCTCTTCACTGTCAACTCCATTACCCTTGACCCCACCATACCCCTTTCAAGTACCCATTTCCTGGTGCTTATTTTGTTAAAGTTTGACTTTGCCTTTCTAAGGAATTACACTATTCATTCGAGTTTTCCCTTGAATCTACCAATATTTCAGTTAATACATGTGGATATATTTGCAGTCCATGTTGATTAATGATTTAAAGGAAGGGGCAAAAGGAGTAAAGTTATGCCCTCTTACAGTCACATCCACATTCTATACCATATTGTCTTTGTTAGGAAATTTCCCTTGAGGTTAAAAGTAGTAACATGGAGAATCCACCTTAAACCAATGCTAAATCTACTTCAGCCAGTAAGCTCACTGGACTTCACAGGGCACACATGGTCGTTTGGGACATAACTCTGAGCATGCTTGTTTGCATCCTATAAATGACTGGCCTTTAGGCTGCTTGGTGAATTATGGCTAGCAAACAGAATTGTTTTCCTCCAGTTCTGTTTTCAGAAAAGAGTTCTTTTTAATTCGCCTGTCATGCATGTTGCCAAAATTCTTAAAATACTGTTCATGGAGATAGGATTTTTTTTTCTGTTACCCCCCTCAGAACCCAGATGTCAGGACCAAGCCAGTGCAGCTGGTGTAACTTGGCTGAGTCTCACAGATAATTCAGTGTTTGAACCGTCTTCTCTTTTTATATATACTGTTATTATTTCAGATGTGAAGGATGAGGGACTAGACTAGCAGTTCCAGACAAGTTCTGTCTCTCATTCACATAGTCCTTCATCAAATTGGGTAGACGCATAAAAATCACAGCTTCTCTTTCCTCAAACCCTTATCTTGAACTGATTTGTCTTTTTTTTCCCTCAAAAGATCTTGTGTCATAAACATATATATTTTAAAAATTAAAAAGTGAGAATTTTAGGAGCAAAAAATACTCATTCAGAAATTCTACCACAAAACCCAGTGATGCTTAGGGCAATAGAAGCAATTTTACACTAGACTTGCCTTCTGCTGAATTCTGGCACCACAATTACTACACATAAAGCAATTGCCTTTTTATAGCTGACACCACATTATACAGATATGGCAGGAGCATAATATTAATTTCTCTGGCCTACATTCCAATTTGCATCTTTCCATGGAATAGGATGATAATAAATATAGTCCCTACAGTTACGGGTAGAGAGCTTAGCGAATTGTTCTTTTATGGATTAATTCATTTAAATCTCCCAACAAATGTATGAGGAAGCTTGCAGTTACTGTGTCTATTTCACCAATAAGGATTCTGCAACCTGAAGAGTTTAAGTTATTGACCCAAGAATTCAGAGCTGTTAAATCACAGAGCTGGTATTTGAATCTAACCCTGTAATCCCAGAATTGGAATCAGAAACACTACTTTGCACTATTTTTTCAATGAAGAAGAGAGATGACTATTAATATAGAATATACATACCATGGTTATGCACAGAGAATTATGTCTTGGTTTTAGAAGTTTTTCATCAAGTAGGTCCCAATGGAAAAGAATTAAGAACTGACTCAGCCATTTTGTAAATTTCTTCTCTCCGTCACCAGAATTGCCTCTTTGCTTTGTTCTTTCCTCTTCAGCTGGACCAGCTAATCTGATAAATATTTAAAAGAAAAGAGTATTGGTGACAGGTAATTACTTGATACATATCCTTTCCCTGACTAATGTGTGCTTGTTCTTTTGTGTATGTATGTGCCTAAGGCTTGAACTCAAGGCCTGGGCACTTTCCCTGAGCTTTTTTTTTTTTTTTACTAAGGCTAGCACTTGAGCCACAGTATTACTTCCAGCCTTTTCTGTTTATGCAGTACTGAGGAATCGAACCCAGGGCTTTATGCATGCTAGGCAAGCCCTGTACTACTAAGCCACATTGAAGGCCTGAGGAACGTGTGAAACTCCATTATCAGGATGAACTGTAGAATGATTCTCAATCAAAAGGTATTTACCATACATGGAATGTTATGCCATAACCTACTGCCCCTGTACACATCATCAGCCAAACTTTGAAATAAATCCCTAACACCTCCTTATGACTCATGGATTTAGAGTTCCCCTTTTCCCTTTCTCTGTAAGTTTGATAACTGGCCAACAATACTAAATATAAATTAAGGTAGCATGCCCCATCTGTTTTGCTTCTAGAATGATTGGAAAGTTCCTCTTAACAGTCTCTGAATTCTAATAATAAGAATTCTAATCAAATGAAGTCATTTGAAAATTTTCAGATGCTACAAGATTTTTAGAAAGTAGCATACATAGTGTGTTCAAACTACCTGAAAGGTCTTCTACTAGGCCAAGTTTTCCAGCCAATGTAGAAGTGTAAAGGAATTTCAGATGATGATAATACCTCAAAATGTGAAGAAGCTTTCACAACTGAGAAAATAATAGTGGACTCTGAACTGAGAAACTGAAATGTACTTTGAAATAATACCATACATCTCCCCTTTGAGTGAATTGAATATGGTTGCATTGGGAGACAAGCTGCCTCTAAACCTTAGGAATATAACTTGAGCAATCAAACACACATCATGAAAGCAAAGAGATAAAATAAGGGGAAATTAGAAAGTTTAGAAAGGAAAACAGACACAAAGCTATCTTCCAAATATGTAATCTCTTTTAATATGAACTATTTTCACACTGTGCTGCTATTGAGAAAGTCATTAATATAATGGCATGCCCTGGAACTTAATAGTCAGACAATCAACACTTACATTGGAAATGGAAATAATGATATAACATTATGAAATCATCATGTGACACTAAAACATGAGAGAACACATCATGAAATAATCATGATTTTCATCTTCAGTTTTCTCCCATTTTGTTAAAGAGTTAGTAAACTTGGCTTTGAGAACAGCACATGGAGGATCATGGGAAAACTACTAGAATCAGTAGCACAGAAAGAGTTACAAAATTCATTTAATAGAATATAGCCTATCATTGAAGTTTAATTAGAAACTCACATTTTTCCTACCTGCCAGTCAGCAACTCTGTACTCATCTAATTTAAAAAACAAAAGTGGAAAAATTTCACCCATGTTCATAAAAAGCAAATATCTTAAAGTACTTAAGAAATTCAAACACTGTGTCAGTGCAAGTGTATTTCAAAAATAGCCACTAAGCCAATTCCATTGCTAGAAGGTCTATTGCATAATTATGTTTAAGAGGTTTTTCATAATTTTCTCCAATTACCTGAATTTGCCTGAAAGCCAGAGGACTATCTTGAAAAGTAAGGGAGGGGTGGGAATGAGTGTCTTTTTCTGAGGTACCAATCCTTATGTGTAATGAGCAGCACCTCTCATAGTCTTTGGAGAAGAGAGTTAAAAGACCATATGAAGCACTTATCTTCAAATGTTTATACCACTGCATATTAATAATAATCTCTTTAATGAATACACAATCATTAAGAAACTGAAAACAGGGCTGGGAAGTTGTCTCAGTGTTAGAGTGCTTGACTTTCATGCATAAGGCCCTAGGTTTGATTCCTCAGTATCAAATAAGCAGAAAAAAATAGATGTGGCGCTGTGACTCAAGTGGCAAGGTGCTAGCCTTGAGCTGAAGAGCTGAGGGACAGCACCCAGGCCCAGAGTTCAAGTCCCACGACCGAAAAAAAATAAAAACCTGAAAACATTCTCTATATTGTTATGTTCATTATTAAACCAATGTCTAGTAGTTCTAAAAAGCATTCTTTCAACAAATGTCTATGAAATTTGCATGTGGCCCAACATTGGAAAAGAAAATAGAATGATTATTGTTCTTGAAATGAACTCATCTATAGGAAAGACTCAGAGACACATCTTAGTAGAGCATACCTAAGTGCAAGACTTGAAACTGTGAAAATGCTAGAAGAAAAACAGGAGAACATATTAATGGAGGCAATAATCCTTTGAATATAATCACCAAAAGACAGGAAACCAAAGCAAAAATAATTATTGCATTAAATTTTTAAAAAAGCTTTGGCACTGAAAAAGAAATGATAATAGAGCAAAGATATAACCTACAGAATAAAGAAATATTAAAATATTTGCCAACTACTTATCTGGCACAATTGATATCCAGACTACATAAAGAAATTAGAAACTTAAAAAAACAAGTAATGCAATTTTAAAATGACCTGGTTAGAAAATTCACAAAAGAAGAAATATAAATTACCAACTATTTTAAGGGAAAAGTGTCAAAGTCAGGAAAATGGAAAGTAAAATTATAATGTACTCTCATCTTTCTTTACTTATCCTAGAATAAAGCAGTAAGAAATCCTGGAGCGAATGTAGAAAAAGAATGCTTATATATTGTGAGTAGAGTATAATTATTACAGCCTTTATGGAAATAGTATGGAGGTTTCTCAAATCACTAAAATAAGCCCCATGCCCTTAACACTAGCTACTTGGGGAGGTAAAATTGTTAGGATTGAGGTTCAAGACCAGCAAAGGCAGAAAAATAATTACCCCTTTTCAATAAAGAGCTGAGTGCAACTTGTGTATCCAGTTGTGAACACAGAAAGAAAGAAAGAAAGAAAGAAAGAAAGAAAGAAAGAAAGAAAGAAAGAAAGAAAGAAAGAAAGAAAGAAAGAAAGAAAGAAAGAAAGGAAGGAAGGAAGGAAGGAAGGAAGAGAAAGAGAGAGAGAAAGAGAAAGAGAGGGAAAGAAGGAAAAGAAGAAGAAGGAAGGAAGGAAGGAAGGAAGGAAGGAAGGAAGGAAGGAAGGGAAGGAGGGAGGGAGGGAGGGAGGGAGGAAGGAAGGAAAGAAGGGAGGGAGAAAGGAAGGAAGGAAGGAAAAAAAGAAGGAAGGAAGGAAGGTTGGTTGAGTATGGTGATATGTACCCATAATCATAGCACTGTGAAAGCTGAGAGAATCACAGGTCCATTACCAGCCTGCAGCACACAGAAGACATGATCTCTATAAATAAAAACAAAAAGCAATACACAAAATCTAAACTTAAGCCATATGTCACTTCTGGGTATATAGCCAAAGAAAATGAAATACCAGCATTCCAAAGAGCATGCCTTTATTTCCTGTGGCATTATTTACAATACTTAACAAATAATTGTCCTTGATACCCAAACCTCACATATGAATAAAGAAAATATTGTTTCATATGTGTCTGTGTATATATTCACATATATATATACATGTATATAATATTATCCAACCATAAAGAAAGAAATCCTGTCATTTGCAGCAAAATGGATAGAACTGAAAGATATTTTTTCAAGTGAAATGAGCGAGACATAAGAAAAAAGAGTGCAGTCTGCTCTCTTTTGAATGTGGATTTTTTAAAGCAATTTGAATGTAGGATAGAGTTTATTAGAGGTTGGGAAGAGAGAAGTCAGGGATGATGAATGAAGATTCAGTTTTAGCAGAACCATCTGTGTATATGTATTAAAAGTCACAATGAGCCCCATTATCGTGTATAACTAATATAGGATAAGAAAAACATGGAGCTAGGTAAATTGAGGAGATGGGTGGGGTTTGTAGAGAACAATGAAAGGTGTGATATTGATCAAGATACATTGCACTCACAAACTGGCATGTTGAATTGAAACCCCTTTGAACAAATACGTAAGGATAGTAAAAATTAACAATGAAAAGAAAAACGACAGAACATGGTACCATGGATATTGTTCACCAACATATTTATTGATAAAATTAATCATCATTGTTTATATCTTTCTCAAATTAGTCATATATAATCTTCTTCCACCTGTTTGTATCTACCTTTTCATTAGCTGGTGTTTGGTGCACTTTTTCTACTTTCCATGTCCTTGACTTTTAGGGTCTACTATCTGTTATAAAAATTGAATTTTAGAACGCTTTCAAATGCTCTTCCCATTACTCTATATTTCTTATCTGTAGCTAGAGACAGAGAGGAATAGAGAGGCATTAACATGATGTATGGGAAATACAAAGGAGTGAGAAGGGAAAATCTACAAATGTCACCAACTAATAAACCTGCAATTCATCTTCTTGGCATTATGTTAAGAATAAAATAGAAATGTTTACAACATCAAGAAATATCACATTTATAAATGAAATGCATATCTTGCAAGTGAACATAAAGTGTGTATTTCCCAACATATATTTCAAATCAGATTTTAATTCTATGCCTTTACTTATCACTATAAATTAAAAATAGAGTTTGGCCGGAGAGGGAAAAATACATTTCTTGTAAGTGCACTATCTTATTTTCATGTGTCTATACTTTATTATTCTAATTTTACTATTCTATTACTATGTTGGAGGTCAATGCATTTTTACAGTTTAAATTTTCCCAGAGTTACCTTTTCCTCACTATATGTGTCTTTTTAAAATTCACTTTTGACTTATACAAATATTTATAGCCAAACATGATCATGCCTCCAACACACACACACACACACACACACACACACACACATACACACACACACACACCATCTTTATATCATTATATTTATCTTAGAAAAAAAGATGGGAGAACAAATAGTTTCCATGTGCTTTTTGTTTTAGATCATGTAAATAAAAATATATATCTATATCACTGTTAGGTCATTATCACACAATTGCTTGATTGAATTTACTCTATAATGTTTCTTTCAAAGTCTGATGTCGTCCTGAGAGGTAGCTGAATTAGTGTAATTTGTGTTTGTATATGTCCCTTTGTCACCCTTTTCCTGGAAAAGAGGAATCACTAATGAACTGTGAATTTGAAAAGAATAATCAAGACTCCCATATTTATCCTCTTTCTCTATCATGTGAGCTCCAGGAAGAGAGCCTTCACATGGCCACCTTCCGGCTTGATATCTATAATAACTAACACGGGTGCTCTTTTGACTTCTATCTCTATTCTGGTTTTATGTAGTTAAATGTTTGTCATCCAGATGATCAAATATGTGATTGTTAGTCCACTGCTATCTAATATCCCTCTACAAAGCACATTAAGAAACCCATTGTAGAGAAAGATTGAAATGTGTTCTCTCCATGATCCTCATTTATTCTTCACATGAGCACTCTCATTTGGAAGCTCAGGAAAATAGAGGTTAGAGAGCTCCATTTACTTGCCCAAGGTTGCAGTGGCAGAGTTGACTTTTAAACTTAGAACCAATTTGGGAACCACTAATCATAATCAGTTTCATAATCACTACATGGCTGTACTAAAATGCCCACTAGGAGAAAAGTAGCTGAAACTATAGAAAGAATCAGGGAATGAATACACACCTGTCCATCCTGACCTAGGCTTCACAAAATAGTACATGGTGTTGTTCAAAAGAGGCTCCTTCACAAGGAAGCAGAGATTTCAAGGAGAGACTGACAGCTACTTTGATTATAATAGTTAACAATTTCTCTTACCTCCAGGTCAAAAGCCAGAAATTTGGCTGCTTTTTCTAGATCTAAAACAGTTAAGTTCAAAATGCCACCTATTTTGAAAGCCCTAAATTACAGAGGAGGTAGAAGGCTGAAATACAATTATGGACAGCACATTTCATCTAGGTAACTAACATCATTGCTTCAGTGAGTTCTTTTACATGCATATTTTTTTATGAGATGTGTTCTACTCAGTTAAAAACAGCTGACTTTCAAGGACAATGGCCTGATAGAGTCACTGTCCTGTTCTCTACCTAAATGGAAGAACACTATGTTGGTTGCTTTGTTCTAAGAAACTAAAAGGTGATTGGTAAAGAATAATCATCTGAATTACAGTTCTCAAACTAGGTTGGTATCATTTTCTTCTCATTCTTTCTGCCTCCTTATTTTGATCTCTGAAACTCTAGAACTTCCTTTGTTAAACTATCTCATATTTTAGAAAATTAAAACAACAACAACAACAAAAAGGATTATTTTCCCTTTCTTTCTCCATCTATTTTCTTGGTCATTTATCAGTAATATGGTTATCTTAAACAAGAAAAGAGATATATGGAGGAAAAAATCCTTTTCATTTTGTGGAGTCTCATTGTACCCCAAAATAATTATTTTCTAAATTATTTAGAGGATGTATTAGCTCTGGATCACACTAACACTATAAACCTTAGAAGTAAAGAAAATTTGAGTTGGAACAGATGAAAAAGAATCCATTAGTGTGTTTGAATTTCCCTGAGGAAATGATTCACAGTAAGAATGATTAAAATAGTCATAAGGAAACTGGCACCACATTAGATAATGCTATAAAAATAACTACATAGTAATATGTGGCTTTTGTTAAGAGCTAAATATATTTCTGGGAATATTTTTCCATTCAATATCTATTCTTAGATCATAAACCATTCATAAAGATTGCAATATGTTTGCTTATTTTGTTTTTAATACAGAAAATGCATTATCAGTTATTTTAAATATTTCATAATGTTACTGTTACTGCAATATTAATATCAATCCATTGTGTAATAATATATCAATACAACATTCATGAATTAGGCTTTTTTAAAAATAGAAGGTGGAACAAATTTCTTGAAAGTCCTCTGTGAATAAAGTAATCCCAGGACTGGGAGGCTGAGGCAAGAGGAATTGGAAGTAGAAGAGTTCAAGCCATCCTGGGCTACCAAGAAAGAATACCAAAACTTAAGGAGGTACAATTGAGTCTTCTATATATCTTTGCATACAAAACCAGCAAAACTGAAGGGACATGAAGGATGAGAAAAATAGAACATCAGTATCCTCATAATGTCCAATAATGTCTATACAGTTTACAGAACATATTTTTCCACAAAAGTGTGAGCTCAGTATATCGGTCAAGCCAATTTTCAACATTTTACATTCCACATTAACTCTGCCTCTTTTTATTTCAAAAGTGAGTCTCAGAAGCTGTTTCCCTGAGACACAGATAGTGAGACTCAGATAGACGTGTACACGTAGGAGTTTACTGGGGGAAGACCTGGGAGAGACAACTGCGGAAGCAAAGGAAGCAGGTATAGGTTTGACACTTTGGTCAATGCCTTTGAGGGCTATGGTGAGAGGATGACTCTTCAAGCATGTTTTATTAGTGAGATTTTAGTCACCTCACCTGACTCTACACTAAACAATGATTGCACAGCAACTGACCCCAGGAGTGGGCAGCCCCTCAGGTGAGGCACTTCCTTCTGAGGAAGGACCTGTTACCAAAGAAACCCTAACTATACATCTGCAGCCAAGACTCAAGGTTGCTGCAAGAATGAGTATGTCTCCACTGAAAGAAGAGCCAGACAGAGCTCCATACCATAAGCATCATCCATTCCATCCATCACACTGAATGAAATGCTGGGATAAGATATAGACAGACAGACAGACAGACAGACAGACAGACAGACAGACAGACAGACAGATAGACAGACAGATAGATAGATAGATAGATAGATAGATAGATAGATAGATAGATAGATAGATAGATAGATAGATAGATAGATAGATAGATAGGCTTAGACACAAATCTGCCTGTAATAAGGAAGGTAATATAATACTATAGTTCTCAAGTATATTACAATCTTCAAAAGGAGTAGAGTAGGTTGATAATTTCTCATGGCTTTTCTGTAAAATCAGGTGTCTTCAGCAAAGGAATTATTTATAACCTAAAGAACAGAGAATGGATTTGTGGTATTCTTTTATACCTAAAATATTGTCCATTAATTTCCACCAATGTTGTTTTCCAAACTACTCTTCTTACTTTTATAGAGCATTTTGCCATATGCTAGGAATGTTGTGAAAAATGGAAGAAAGAGCAATAAAGGAAGCTCTGTTTCCTGCACTCTGGCTCATGGCATAAATTACAATTGAATAGAGCAAGTCAATGTGGCAAATGCTTTGGGAGAGGTGTCTTAAGATTCTTGTAGGTAGCAAAAACTATTTAACCATATACACTTAGATGAAGTAAGATACAGATCCAAAGACAGAAATTAGGAAGACTCTTCAGACTGCATACTGTTTCATTCATCTATCATACAAGGCCTCTTGGGAACAGGGATTAACACTGGTCATCCAGCAGTGGGATAGAGGGAAAATATAGATGGATAATCACCTTTCCTGTGGTTTGCAGTCAGCTCACTTGAACATTTTAGCTGGTTCTCGAACATTAGGGCTGTCCTTGTGTATTAGTATTCTCTAGAGAAATAGACATGTGTAATACATAGACCTGAACAAGAATTATTGTGAGAATTAGTAATAATGACTATGAGAATCCCAGTAAGAAGGAAGATTGGGATATAAATTTAATTAGCTGTTCAAAAGGGAGAGTGGACTGGACACTATCCAGGACCCCAAAGCTGGGTCTATAAAATATATATATTTAATGAGATAGTTTGGTTAAGGGATTGAAGAACTTAAAGATGATAACTTACCAGAAAATATCTCTAAGGTGAGCTATGGAGGACAAGCGTGCACTTTTTTTCTAGGAGACAAATGCATATTATTCGTCATCTACTACACCACACATTTATGGTAGCAATTAAATTTGATATTATCCTTTTAATTATAAAGAATATTCTATCATTTGTGGGGGGGTGGTAAGACACTTGAAACTTTTCCTCAAGAATAATTGATATCATCAACAATAATGTTACCCAATAATGAGTAAGGGAGAGCAGCTATAATTTATTGGTAAACACTTTGTTGCTACGCTGCTGGGTTTCCTAGGAAAATTATAACAACAATACTGACCTGGAATCCAAACAGATGACAAAAAAGTTTTCTGCTCTTACAGGAGTAAAGACCACTAGTGATAAAGCTGTCAAGAGTTATCAGGGTTACTAACTCTTCCTATTCTAAATAGAGCAAAACATTAAGTCCCAGTTTTCTATGTCCATGCAAGCCATTATTTTCACCAAAAAATATTCCCTCCTTTTTACTACCTCTCTTCCTGTCTCTACTCATTCATCTTTCACTGTAAATGTAAAACAATTATTGATCAATACCCATAAAGGTTTTCTATAAGGGTTTTATGATTCAATTTCTTTAGATCGCGCCACCTTCTACTTGTAACTTTAATGTGTCTTGCATAACATCCCTCTCAAGTGGCCTTGAGAACAGATCCCTAATGAAACACCCTTCCTTAAAACGTCATTTCTCCAACACCTTGGATGCTCAATTTTCTGTAGCCTCTGGCGCAGGGATACACCAGAGAATTTACTGGGATTCAGGAAGAAAACATTCCAGTGACTATGTTTCTAAAAACCTATTTAGAAATATTATCTGTAAAATTCATATCCAGTCTTAACAATATCCTAGAATTACCCATCTTCGGAGATAGTCCTGCTTTCTGAGAGACAATGTAATATTGTAAAAGGACTTGGTACCCTCACTCCTGCATTTATTTTAGCCCTACAAGTATTAGAGTTTATATAGTATGAGGCCATTGTCTTTCTTAATATGACCTAGTAAAGTCTTTTTTTTTATGCCAGTCCTGGGGATTAAACACAGGGCCTGGTTGCAGTCCCTGAGCTGCTTTTGCTCAAGACTGGAACTTTACCATTTGTTGTAGCACCATTTCTGGCTTTTTCTGAGTAGTTATTGGAGAGAAAAATCTCATGAACTTTTCCTGCCCAAGCTGGCTTCAAACCATGATCCTCAGCATCCTGAGTAGCTAGAATTACAGGCATGAACCATCAATACCCAATAAACATAGTAGCATCTTTTAAAAAATTGTAGTGATATAGAGAGCATTGTGTTGTGTGTATACATATTTATAATATATATACACACAAACATGTATGTATATTATGTGTGTGTAATTTTGTTGGTTATTTCACAACAGATCACTTAAAAGGAGTACAATAATATCTAAAGAAAAATAAGTAGTGGAGGGGAGAAGGGGGAGTGGTCTTAGTCCTGGGGCTTGAACTCAGGAACTGGGAATCACTGTTCCTGAATTTATTTGCTATGGCTAGCAATCTACTACTTTAGCCACAGCTCCACTTCCAGCTTTTTGAAAGATTATTGGAGATAACAGTCTCATGGACTTTACTGCTCAGGATCGCTTTGAATGGTAATTCTTAGACCTCAGCGGCTGGATTACAGTGAAGGTTACAGCTATTGAGGTACTCTTGCCCGGCTGATAGTTTTCTTTTATGTAAGAAGGATTGTTTCAAGATATGCTATTCCTTGGTGTTAGGAAGAGTGCTTCTCAAAACAGTTTTTGCCCAACAGATGTTTTTAAAAAGTACACTAAATCTATATTTTCAAGGTAAATGTTACTAACAATGAGAAAGAATGGAACTGCTGTTTGAAAGAACTCACTGTAGGTAGAGGGCAGTTTTTAAAATAAATATATAGAAATATATCTTTCCATATGTGCTTATATGTAAAAAATAGCTCCTACTTTTAAGAAAATGGGAAAGAGTTTCTAACATGTTGAAATATTTTCCAAGTTCACAATTTTATTAGGTTTAGAAGCTACTTGTTAATATAATAAAAATATAATACCTTCTTATAAACTAAGAATAATAAATGATTGATATTAATAAAGAAGGAAATTTATTTCTAGGAGTTTCAACAGAAAACTTTTATAAGGTTAATGGATAAGAGTTAAAAAATGAATATAACGATTTAATAAGAGATAATGGCTCGTTTGTTCCATTTGTAGCAACATTTCTTGTGAGGTACTGCTTTCAGCTTTAACAGTGAGTCATGCCAAATAGAAGCAAATTTCACAGAGTAATAGGATTTTGGGTTCTATGTCACATAAAGTCAAAGATTTCATAAACAGTGGAGTAGTTCACTCATCTTCTCCCCTCTAACTAATATCATTAATACTTAAGGATATGATATAATATTAACTAGATCTTTAGAGAGAGAGAAGTGTTTGTAAGATTAATAAATAAAATGAAGTAATAAGTAAAATATATAAAATACTGATTTATCTTTATGTGATTATTTGTATTGCAGGCTACACTTTATTTTTATGGATTAGTTGCAACTGTTAGTAAAGTTGAACCTCATTTGCTTTTTAGTTCCTCAGAGGATGACATTGGTGGAAGCCTCAGGTCTCTGTTTTAGAAGGTGGGCTTTCCTGTGCCTCCTAGGATATGTGCTGTCATCCCTGGCACCACGCAGTATCATAGCACCCAAACACACTGTAACAATGCACAACATTTTCAGACATCCCCCTGTCCCCTGGGAGACAGACATCCTCTACTGAAAACCACTAGTCTGCAGCTTAAAATGAAAATGGTTAAATTAGAGTTCTGCACTAAAGCCAAACTACTGTTCTAATTCTGTCCTATGAAGACTATATTTCTAAACTTTATCTTTTACAACTTAGTTCAGTAATTATGCATTCCTAGCCCACAACCACAGACTCTCATCAAGCAGTTGCATCAAATCTGCCCTTTATTGTTTACCCTTGCATTTTAGCTCATGACCAGAATGATTCCCCGCCCCCATTTCCTTATTATGACATTTTATTCATTCTTCAAAATCTGTTTCAAATAGGACTCTTTCCTACTACTTATTTCAAATACTCTTGTTGGAATAAACTTGCCTCCATGTATAAAATAGATCAATTTTGTCACATTTCTCTGATTTGTCTCATGATTGTTTGGATTATTCTTGTACATTTTCAAACTCACATTGGAACTCTTGTAAAATATTTCACATAAATTAAATTTATTACTGCTTTTAGTATTGTATGCTTACTATTGAAGGACAATAACAATAATACAGACCTTGAGAAGAAAATGGAAGAGTAATATGTACTTATATGAAAATATCTTCAAAATATATTGCTAATTAAAAAGTGTAACTCAGGGAATAAAATATATTTATAATGCCTTTGGGAAAAGATACATATATTATGCTTTGTATGCAGAGAAAATTTGTGGGAGGACTGGGAAGGTGGCTCAGTGGTAGAGCACTTGCCTTGCATGCATGAGTCCCTGGGTTCGATTCCACAGCACCACATAAGCAAAAAGAAAAGAGCCAGAAGTGGTGCTGTGGCTCAAGTGGTAGAGCGCTAGCCTTGAGCTGAAGAGCTGAGGGACAGCGCCCAGGCCCAGAGTTCAGGCCCCACGACCGGACCCCCCGCCCAAGAAAAGAAAATTTACAGGACAATACATTAGTAACAATTATCAGTACTTACTTCTAGGAAATGAGAAGTGTATAAGTAATGGAAAACTTTTCCTTTTAGGCATTTTTATGTACTTCATCGATTTCTTTCTATCATAAACATGGAATTATTTTATAGTTAAAAAGTTACATCATTGAGCACACTTTTCATGGTTTATCTGCATTTTCTTGTGGGCTCCAAATTCTGAAAGGGGTGAAGTCATATCTCATAATAATAACAGTCATTTTACTTTAACATTTTAAATACTGATCTTTTCTCAGTCCTGTCTGTCTTGCTGGTTTCACAGCACTGCTTTTATATTATCACCAGAGGCCAATAGTGCCATTCTTCCTGATATAAAAAACAAAACAAAACAAAAAAAAACTTTGCTACCAAAAACTAGCTGTCTCATCAAAGCTACTGTGGTTAGTAATGTAACCAAAACAGACATTTAGATTTTTATGCTATAATTTTCCAAAATAAAATACTATCACTCATGAATGCTTGCTGAGAAGATAAAACTAGCTACCAACTCTTATTTTTCCATGATAAAGCAAATTAAGCTGGTGAATGGTTGATGTTCAACTTCTGAGCTGGGGATGATAGAAAATCACAGGGCATCATACATGCTCATGATGGAAATGCTGATTCCCAAGACCAAAAAGAGTTGCAAATGAAAATTTCAAGGACTGAGAGAAACTTTTAGGATCACTTTCTTCCTAAGACACATATTATGAAAGGCCTCTCAATAATGCTATTTTAAGAATGAAGCAGTTTTGATGATTTCTTTTACTTCAAACTGCCAAGATAACATGATAATTTCACATGTTAAAAATAGTCTAGCTAGGCACCAGGGGCTCATGCTTATAATCCCAGCTACTCAGGAGGCTGAGATCTGAGGATCATGGTTCAAAGCCAGCCCGGGCAGGTAAATCCTCGAAACTCTAATCTCCAGTTAATCCCCAGAAAACCAGAAGTGGCACTGTGGCTCAAGTGGTAGAGCTCTAGTTTTGAGCTCAAGAGCTCAGGAATAGTGTCCAGGCCCAGAGTTCAAGCCCCACAACTGACAAAAAAAAAAATAAAGAAAGAAAAGGAAAAAAAAAGTCTAACTTAGAATTACTTGGTGAAGATTCAGGAAAAAAAGGATGGCAATTTTTTTAAAGAAAGCTTACAGAATGTGAGAGGGTTTTTTTACCAGCTATATATCAAACACACATGGGCCTATTATCCAGAATATACTTAGAGCTCAAAAACTTAAATCCTCAAGAAACAACACAATTAAATTAATAAAAAGGCTAAGGATGTAATGAGAGGTTTCTCAGAAAAAGAAGTAAAATTGACCAATAGATATATGAAGAAATATTCAACATCTCTGTCCATGAAAGAAATGCAAATCAAAACAACACTGAGATTCCACTTCATTCCAGTTAGAATGGCCATTATCAAGAAAACAAACAATAACAAATGTTGGTAAGGATGTAGCCAAAAGGGAACTCTAATCCACTCTTGGTAGGGAATATGAGCTTGTTCAAGCACTCTGGAAAGAAGTATGGAAGTTCCTCAAAAACCTAAACCCTAAATATGATGGAGCAATTCCACTCCTAGGCATGTATCCAATAGACCACAACAAAGGCTACATATAGTAAAACCATCAGCAAAACCATGTCCATTGCAACCCCATTCACCATAGCGAAAATACAGAATCAGCCCAGCCCGGAAGTCCCTCAATGGACAAATGGATTAAGAAAATATGATATGATATATATAATATATGATATGATATATAATGGAATTTTAATCATCCATAAGAAAGAATGATCTTGTACCATTTGTAAGGAAAGAATAGTATGTGAAGTAAGCCAGACCCAGAGAAATAATGGCTGCATGATTCTTCTCAGTAGTGGCAGAATATGCCTAGACATCTATAAGTAAACATGCTGGGTGGTACGCATGCAGTTCCAAATGAATTAACTGAATTATAACAAACTCTATAGAGAACTTAAATACTACGATTTCTTAGATGGACTAAGTCAAAGCCTATCAAAAAAGAAGCATCAAGAAATGGCTACTTGCAAGGTGAGGGGCAAAGAGACATGGGTAGACAATAAAGGGGTGGGGAAAATGCAGTCAAGAATTCATTGTATGTAAGTATCACAAAATTGAAAGGAAGGAGTGAGTCAAAGGGAGATGAGATTATGGAAGGGGGTGACACAGATCAAGATGCATTGTAGTCATATACTGTGCTGTTAAATTACACCTATCTTGCACAACTGCTTCAAGATAGTTTTTTTAAATAAAAATCTTTGAAAATCTCATGCAGAAACTTTTATTAAAGATACAAAGTCATTAGAAGGAAATTATAATATTTTATTTAAAAAAAACTGTGAATTTGATCCTCTGCACCCAGGAATAAGTGGAATATGAACAGAGTGGGGAAGACCATGGCGGAGAAGTAGCTGCTGTCAGCCATCAGGGGCCCTGTAGCTATGGGTTTATACCACTATCTTCTTAGGGGTGGAAATTCTTGACTCAGACTCTTTCTTTTCTATAGGAACCAAGGCCAAAAGACAATCTGTGATATGATTTTTATGGTTCACATTCCTATCAAGATTTATGAGCATCCCATGGCATTTGTACTTGTGGTGTAATCAGTGCACAAGCTGATGAGAGCGATGACCCGTTGTTATTGGAAACAGCCTGTCATTCCAGGAATTTCCTAACCTAGTAAAGTAAAGCTTTCCATCTTTGACCTCTTCTTTTCTCAGCCAAAATAGGGCAGTTCTTGTTAGAAGAGGTGGCAAATGAAAAAAAAAACATATCTTAACAGTTTCTAACTCTCTCCCATCAGGAAAGAACAGTAAGACTTTAAAAAAAAAAGGAGGCTCTTTTTGTGTTCAGCTAGGAATTTAAAGAAAATGCAATGTTATAATCAGGCAAGAAATCCTGGTTGCCCTTGGCAATGCTAGAATGAACTTGGAAAATACCTGCCTACTTATCTTTATATCCTTACTACTATAAGCACTGAGTGAGCTTAATCTCTTCCTGTCTCTTCACTATTGTCATCTCATGGTTTTAGAATGTAGACAATACCTATTATTTAAATACATAGATGCTTTCTTAGATGTTGTAAAGATCATGACAGCTTCTAGAATGCTGATGGCTACATACGTCTTGCGAGTTAAAACACTGACACATATTCAAAACAAATAGGATCCTTGTAGATTTTCTTTCTTTTCCTCTTTCTTTCTTTCTTTCTTGCTTGCTTGCTTTCTTCTTTCTTTTTTTCTTTCTGTCAGTCATGGGGCTTGAACTCAGGACCTAGAATGCTGTACCTGAGCTTTTTCACTAAAGGTGAGCACTCTACCACCTGAGCCACAGCACCACTTCCAATTTTCTGATGGTTAATTGGAGATAAGAGTCTCAAAGACTTTCCTATCAGGGCTGGCTTTGAACCATGATCCTCAGCCTCCTGAGTAGCTAGGATTACAGGTGTGAGCCATCAGCATTTGACCAATCCTTGTAGATTTTGATTAAAAAAATAAGTTTAAGATCTTCCAGACTATGCAAAAAATCAAATATTTTTGGAATGATAAGTTGCTATATAATCATTCAAAATATATGGGTTTAATTTAATTACAATATAACTAGTAGCAAAATCCTCCATTTTTTTCATCAACTGACATTACTAGAGAACCTACAATGTATTAAATGCTTTTGTCAGTCAGAATTGAAACAGAAAAAATAAATCCAGTACATGATATAAAGGACTGTCATGAAGGAACAGATTCCATGATTGTTGAAGCTAGCAAAGCATCTCTCTTGTCTGATTCTCTGGAGAACACTGACAGCTACTTTAGTTATTAATGTAATTTTTCACTAGTATAGGTAATAGAGGAATATGCATGCTATCAATAGAACCTCATATAATTAATTTGTGAGCACAATTCAGCAGTTTTAGAAAAATGCTATCTCATACTGATGTTTGATGCCTTAAATCTCCAGATAGCAAAATTGATTTCCTTTGCAATAGTCATGTTAATTTATCAATGATTATTTGCATTCAATGATTAAAACAATAAGATTGACAGTGATATCAGTGTATAGTTTCAAGTCTCCAAGTACAAATTCTGAGAAATGTGTTTGGACATAGATTCATCTACAAGATGTAGAAAACTGACATGAGATTCTTCAGAGGAAAAATATGCTAATGTTCTCAGATGTGGTGGGATAAAGACTGGAAGTGACTGTGTAAACAATAATAACTTATCAAATGCTTCTCGGTTTATGGTGTAAAAAAAATGATGAAGAATGAAAACCACAGTTGCCTAAGATACTCCCTTGTTCTAGAATTTGAGCAAATGTAACTCAGAGATTAGTAAATTCTAATCCCAAATTCTGTATTTTGAAAAAACTATTCTAATCCAACACCTAAGGCAAGTGAAAGACTTAACGAATATATATTTCTGTTATCATACATTCTAAGATTTTACTATTAATGTAATAACTGTTGAGTAAAATATAAAGAATAGGAAAAATTTCCATGCATATAAAATTCATAGAAAACATAGTTTCAAATAAATACACAAGGAAAAATATATTTATGCATTTTGTACCTCTCAGGTAATTAAGAATTATCAGTTTCTTCAAAATGAAACATTATAAAGTGAGACTGAAAAAGACAAAAATGAAAATAAAATAGGACCAAAATAATTAAATATAGAAGAGAAGCAATAGAAAAGACTAACAAAACTAAATAGTAATCTTATAGATAAAATTTGAGAAATTTATATGAAAGAAAAGCAGGGCATGGGAATTAAAAATTGTCTTGATAACAAGAAAAGATGGCTCCCTGCAGTCAAAGACAATTCCCAGAAACTGGAAGGAAATAGAGGAAATAGGTCCTTCAATTCTGAAAGAGAAGAGTTGGATGACAGAATCTAGTGTTCTTAATAACATATTCCATGTTCTATTTGGGCTTCCTTTTCTAGTATTCTGAAAGCAGCTTCTCCAAGGTTCTGGTGGGTCTCTGTTTGAGAAAACTTACAAAAGATTGTCTTCACCTTCTTAGTTGGTACTCATCTCACTACTGTTGTCAGTTTCAGCTTCTCTTTCTCATACCTAGGCACTTCTGCTGCTCTTGGTGTCTTGATTGGTAGTATAATCTAGGCCCTCATCTTCAAGGAGTCTGAGTCCCTGCTTATACACTTGTTATACTGCTGCTACTCAATCTGGAAAATTGGCCATGAAAATACCAAGAAATGCTCCTTCCTGGGGGATGGACATAGCTCTTACCACATGGTAGCAGCAGCCTACTTTCCTCTGATTATCAGGTCAATTTTCCCCACTAGGAAAGTAAATCCTTTTTATCTCCTTATCTTGTGCAGTAAAGAATCCAAAATGCCTGGGTAGAAAATATTGCTTAAAAGCAATGGGTATCTTGCTGTTTCTTCTGGTAAAATCAATATTGATTTTGGAACAATGACTTTCAAATCTGCAAAGTCCAGCAATGATTTCCAAAAATAGGCCATTGGTAATGTTATTACATGAAGCCATTCCTTTTTTGTTAGTAAATTTTATCATGAATACTTAAGGTAAATAATATAAAGTTATGGAATAGTAAAATAGTTACTGTAGTGAAGTAAATTAACATATCTGTCATTTTGCATTATGCTCTTAGCTTTTGAGTCAAGAATAACTACAATGCAGTCATTTAGCGAAATCTTGTAACTACCTGTAGTCCTCATATATACATCAGATCTCCAGGCTTGTTTATTCTCCATGTCTGGTATTTTGTGACCTCTATCTTACATTTTCCTCCCTCTGACTCTCATAGTTTCAGTTTTACTTATTTTTCTACCTGCAAATAGTTAGCTTTCTAAAATTACATGCTGGTGTGAACATGTAATATTTTTATATCTTGCTATCTTACTTCACCTTATCATGATGTCCCCAAATCTGTCTATGTTGTGACAAATGGCAGAATCTCCTTTGTAAAGACTGAATCATATCCCATTATGTATATATGTACAGCCCAGTTTATTCATTTATTCATTCATTCATAGATAGACCCTTAGGCTGTTTTCATATCTTGACTCTTGTAAATGATGCTGTAATAAACTTTATTCACCATGAGGTGAATGATTTCATTTGAGGGGATGATTTCATTTTCTTTGAATCTCTGTCCAGAGGATACAGTGCTTGATGATGTGGTAATTTCATTTTATTATATTTAAAAAACCCCATAAAGCTTTCCATAGTGGCTATACCACTTAACTAATAGTATACTAACATCCTCTCTTTTTTAAATTTACTTGATTGTAAAGTGCGGTTATATGTAGAAGGGGTTACATTTATATGAATCAGGTAATAAATGCATTTCTTTTTGTACAGTATCATATCTTTTGTCCATACCTTTACTAGAATTTCATATGATTTTGCTTTTTTGATCATGGTCATCCTAATAGACAAGTAGTACATTTCTCCAGGTAGTTTTGCTTTGAATTTCCATGATAATGAATGATGGAGAACACTTAATTAGCTTTTCTTCACTGTGATAAAATATCAGGGATAAAAGCTAAGAAGTGGGGGTATTTTGGAACTCACTTTTTCTGAAGTTTCAGACCATAAACTATTGGCCCCATTGCTTGTAGGCTTGCCACAGGGCAAAAATATCATGCCAGATGGACATGGTGAAGGAAAGCTGTTCATATATGAGTCAGGAAGGAAGCAGAGAGTGAGAAAGAAAAGAAGGGTCCAGAGATAGGATGCATCTTTTTTTCTTTTTCTTTTCTTTTTATTTAGGGATAGGTCAAGATTTATTTATCTATTTTCATGTTAATGTAGATTTCAACCTTTTTTCCTTTTTCCTCACACTGATAATGATATGAATTTTCTTGTGAAAGCCTCCTACATATATGATGACTTAAATTACTAAACAGTGTGGACATCCTCATACAAATGCTGGCAAGGATGTGACCACAAGGGAACTGTATTAATATTCTCTTGGTGGGAATGGGAGCTTATTTAACCACTCTGGAATGCAGTATGGAGGTTCATAAAAAAACTGAACATAGAACTACCCTTGACCCAGCAATCCTATTCCTGGGCATTTAGCCAATAGGATGAAAACAAGGATACAGTAAAGACACCAGTACAACCATGTTTACTACAGCACTATTTACCACAGCGAAAATATGCAATCAGACCATATGACCCTCAGTGGATGAATGGATCAAAAAAATGTAGTTTGCATACATACACAGTGGAATTTTACTCATCCATTAGAAAGAATGATATTGTACGTTTGTAAGGAAATAGAAAGGTTTTGTAAAAACTATATTAAGTGAAGTAACCAGAACAAGAGAAACAAAGGTTGCTTGGTTTCCCTCATTTGTGGTAGATGGAATGTACCTTTAAATTTATAAGTAATCAATTTAAAGTGATATGCAAGTAGTTACAATTGAATTAATTGAAGTATATAATAGACTGTATGGAAAGCTCAAATAGTATAATAATTTAGAAAGATGAAGTCAAGCCAACTAAATAAACACCAGGAAATTGTTACAGCCAATGGCAGGGGGCAAGGGGAGAGGGATAGAAGAATGTAGGAGGGAATGCAATAAAGAATTCACTATATATACCACAAAATTAAGAAAAGTAAGGAAGGAATGGGTCAAAGGGGATAAGAATGTTGAAGTGGGTGGCAGTGATCAAGATATATTGCATTTATAAATTGCTTGTTAAGGCCGGGCACAAGTAGCTCATGCCTATAATCCTAACTATTCAGGAGGCTGAGATCTGAGGATCACAGTTCAAAGCCAGACCAGGCAGGAAAGACCGTGAGACTCTTATCTCTAATAAACCACCAGAAAAGCAGAAGTGGCACTGTAGCTCAAGTGGTAGAGCACTAGCCTTGAGTTAAAGAGCTGAGGGACAGTGCCCAGGCCCAGAGTTCAAGCTCCAAGACCAACAAAAATAAATTGCTTGTTAAATGGCACCTCCTTTATACAACTACTTAAAGATAATTTTTTAAGAAGTTAACTTTTTGAAAGGATGTATCTTTCAAAGGCATTTACCCAGAGACACATTTCTTCCAACCAGGCTCTACCTCCTAATAGTCCAGTGAGGTGTAAATTCATGAATCGATTGTTCCTTAGATGAAGTAAGAGTCCTGGTAATCTTATTACCTCTCAATAGAACCACAAGCTGGAAATAAGCCCTCAACACATGAACCATTCATATGCAAAATGTAACATGCACCTCTAAAAATACCTACTGGCCATATTCATACTTTCTTTGAGGGAATACGTATTTATGTCTTTTGTCGATTTTTAAAAAATTTTTATTATAAATATACTGTACAGAGGGGTTACAGTTACATGAGTAAGGTAATGAGTACATTTCCTGTTGAGCATTGTTACGCCCTCCTTTGTTTTTTTCTTACCATTCCTTCCCTCCTAACCTCCCCAACTCCTCCCTCCCCACTCCTGAAGTTGTAAAGTTCATTTTCAACACAGTGTCTTTTATAAGTCTCATTGTTACAATGGGTTAACCTGCATCCTTGGTCAAGCATTTTGTTATTTCCCTTCTCCTCCCTAATAGAAAAAAATGTATATACAAGATGCAGGATACCAGAATCAAATACAGTGACAACAGGGGTTATACTATGGGGAAAGAACATATAAAAGAAACAAAAAAAAGCACATAGTACATTAAAGCAACAGCAACAAAGAAAAAATTCTTGTGTCCCTATCTTGGGGTTCGTTTCACTTAGCATCATCTTATTTGGTCATATATACATGGCTTTTGACATTTTCTGCTTGTCTGGTAAGATTATACTAGACATATACTAGTTATTGCAAATAAGGGAAAATATGGGACCTATGTTTCTTTGGGTCTGGCTTACTTTACTTAATATAATTTGGGTGTGTGTGTTTGTTTTGTGGAGTTTTTTGTATTATTCAGTTGTATGAATTCTTTACAAATTTTGGATATTAACCTCTTACAGGATATATTAATTGCAAATAATTATTTTCAATCCATGGCTTGTCTTTTCACATTGCTATTTCTTTTGCTGTGAAGCTTTGAGTTTGCTTATTTTTGCTTTTGTGTCCTGAACTTTTGATGAAACATCTTTAGGAAAAAAAAGTTTCCAAAACCAGTAACAAAAATATTTTCCACTGTGTTTTTGGTAGGATTTCTGTAGTTTCAGATCTTACATTCAGTCCTTTATACTTTGAGTTGAGTTTTGTGTACAGTAAAAAACTTGACTTATCTCTTTTTTTTCTATTTTCATGTCATAATCTGGTTTACAAAGCATCATATATTGAAGAGATTTTCTTTTCCCTGTGGTATCCTTTGGGTGACCTTGTTAAAAATTAGTTTATGGTGTATACTTAGATTTACCTCTAGGCTCTCAGTTCTATTCTCCTGGTCTGTGCATCTCTTTTGTGAAAATAAAGCCCATTTTAATTGTATTCCTTGTTTCTCGCAAGGCACATATTGGTTCAACAGCATCACATAATAGCCTTTGACTCACAGTGTAAATTGTCGCCTATTATGACATGCTAACTTTACTTTCCCTGAGGCAACACCTCAGCTGTGATTTCAACCGTCCTTTGGTCATTCTACTATTCCTGAAAGACACAATATTTGATCACACCAATGGCATAATACCACATGGTAGGCTATATGAGTACACAGAATAGGAAAGAACTTTGGGCTGCCTTTATAAGCTTATAGAATATATGACTTTTAACCACAAAGCTATAAAAAATTCAAATTTTCCAAAAATATTAAAAAATTATCTATTTTCACAATAAAAAATAAAAAATTATCAAGAGAAATGGATAAATTTAGCAGTGTCATGTGGGACCTTCTACAAAGTTCAGTAATGGTAGACAGAAAGCAATAACAGCCACAAAAACAATACAGAGAACATTTTAGCAACATACATAATAGTGTGATAGGAAGCAATTAGCCATTATCCAAACATCACCAAAAGCAATTAAAGAAGATACATGCTTTTCTTGAAGACTTGGAACATTTCTAAATATTTTCTCTGCACTATCCATAAAACATGCAAAGATTGAAATCAAAGAAATAATTCCCTCTGTCTGCAAACAGTGTTGTGAGATATCAGTACTCAAATGCTGACCAGAAACAACCTTGGTGACTTGGTAAATTTTAAAATCCCAAATAACTGTGGGTCAAAGAAAAGAGATAATGAATACATGTATTCATTACTTTACTCATGTAACTGTAACCCCCCTATACAGCATCTGTACAATAAAATAAAATTTAAAAAAGAAGAGTGACATAAAATGATAGTAATCAAGAAAGAAATCAAGGAAACTCAAATAAATAGTATGACTGAAAAATAGTAGAAAAATATGTGTTATAGGCAAAATCCTAATAATATAACTTACTAGAATTCAGTCAAGAAAAATGCCAAAACCTGTAATTTCTTTTTTTTTCTTCATTATATTGTAAAGTTGATGTACAGAGTAGTTACAGTTACATGATTCAGGTAATGAGTACATATCCTTCTGAACAGTGTCATCCCCTCCCTCATCCTCTCCCAGTTTTCCCCCTCCTGACTTTTCTCCCTCTAATACTATATAGTCGATTTCCAAGATGGTATCCAGATGGTTTCACTACTGAAGTCCCACCATTTCTGTGCTCAAAGAATCATTTCTTGTACTAACTAAACTAATATTCCCCAAAATAAAAATAACAGGCTCATATTTAGCTTATTTAAAAGTTTTCCCAATACTCAAAAAACAAATAATTCCATTTTAAAGAGAAGATAAGGAACAGATGAACAATCTTCAATTTAATTTATGTTGCTACAAAATCTTAATCCTAACATATGGTAAAAATATCAGAAAAGTCCTAAATATAATATTACAGCATTGACTCCAACAAAGTGTAAAAAGAGGCAATATAAAATGACTGTGGTTTACTCCAGGAGAGTAAAGACTTTTAACATTAAGGAATAAACTAAAATAATTCATCATGGTAATGAATTCAACAACAACTGAAGTGATCTCAATAGCTGATATAATTCAACATCATAATTCAAAAAACCCAAAGACTTGGAGAATTGGAATTAAAAGGGAAATTTTTAATGTGATTAATGGCATTCTACTGTTGTATACTCTCACTGAAGAAAAGCCAACACATGCACTTCTCTTGGGCTTATCTGAGGAGAAAACAGTACCTGATCACTATTAACTACAGTGTCATAGGCCCTCATCATCACAAAAAAAGCTTTAAAAGAATGTAAAAAGTGAAATAACTGTAAACAATGGAATAAAATATCACTTTTCATAGTTGATATTATTGTCTATGCCCCTCCAACAATAAAACATAGAGTATACAATTGAAGATTTTAACAAAACTGACACAAGCTAAACGTCTTCTATAAATTCTCAAAAACATTTGTAACTTGAAAATTTTAAAAGGTAATCTTTACTGTCATTGTTATGTTTACTTATTTATTGGAAGTACTGGGTTTTAAACTCAGAGCCTGGAGTTTTCTAAGCAAAGACTCCACCACTAGAGCTAGGTCAGCAGAACTTCTTGCTTTTTAGGTTGTTTTTCAGATAAATTTTAGCTTTTGTTCTGGGTGGTCCTTGAATTGTGACCCTTCTTGCCTAGCTGGGCTTATAGACATGTACCACCACATCTGAGGTGGGGTCTCACTAACATTTTGCTCTAGATAGCATAACCATCTAGATCTCCACATTCTGAGTTCTACTATTTTATTCTAATAAATAGGCAATATTTTTCCCTCTTGGAATGTACAGGTAACTCCCTAGGAAAGGGTATACTGGCAGCTACATTTTCAGGAGATTCTGCTTTAGTTAGATAAATGAAATTCACATAAGATGGTAAAGGTTTCTCATGCATAAACAAAAAATTCATACGTGAATATTTCAGCATCTAAACTACTTATGAACTTGCACCAAAACCAAACCAGAATTCTTCTGGTTATGTTAAGTTAGGTCAACACGAATTTTATGTGTTTGACATAATGTAATCTCAGTAATAATTTCTTTCTTAAAAAGGCCAAGAGTCTTCTCAGGAACTAACTACTAACTACTAGCTAACTACTGTTACTTTTACTGGCTATTTACCTCTAACCCGCAAATGACTAGACTTTTATATTTTACAACATTATCATAAGACCAAATATGCCATTAACTTACTTTGTTCCAGCATTTGTAATTCAGTTGGCAATCTTTTTTTGAAATTTGCATAATTACTACCAGCTCCATTATGCTAGTAAATTATTTTCATTATTTTAGTGTGTTTGTGGTGTGGGAAGTTTGTTTGCTGGCCTTATCTATTGAGTGACCTCTCTTCTGTACTTAGCATCTTTATATGTCCATTGGGTCAATAGTGGCTCTGAAATTCTTACCAAAATCTTAACTACCCATGCTTCAAAAATAAGAAACTGCATGTTTTTGTTTGTTTGTTTTGGTCAGTTGTGGAGCTTGAACTCTGGGACTGGCCTGGGCATTGTCCCTCAGCTCTTCAGCTCAAGGCTAGTGCTCTACCACTTGAGCCTCAGCACCACTTTTGGTTTCCTGGTAGTTTATTGGAGATGAGTCTCATGGACTTTTCATGCCCGGGCTGGCTTTGAACCATGATCCTCAGATCTCAGCTTCCTGAGTAGCTAGGATTACAGGCATGAGCAACCTGCATCCAGCAAAACTACATGTTTTAAAAGTCAGAAACAAAGAAAATAGACTTGGATGCCAGTGGCTCAAACGTACTCAGGAGACTGAGACCCAAAGAATCACAATTCACAACCAACTCATCAGGTAAACATCATGAGACTCACTCTCCAGTTAACCAGCAAAAAGCCATGCTGGTGGCATAGCTCAAGTACTAGAGAGCCAGCTGAGCAAGCAAGCTGAGAGAACGCAAGCTTCTGAGTTCCAAACTGGTCTGGGTTATAAAAAGAAAATAGCTAAATCAAGGTGATAGTGGCTCACACTTGTAATCCTAGCTACTCAGGAGACTGGGATCTGAAAATTGCAGTTTAAAGCCAGCCAAAGCAGAAAGTCTAATATTCTTATCTCCAATCAACTACCAAAAACACCAGAAGTCGGGCTATAGGCTTGAGTGGTAGAGTACTAGCCTTGAACATTAAGATCAGACAGCACCCAGGCCCTGATTCTAGCCCCAGATCCAACACACAAAAAATATAAAATTTAGATGCATAATTATTCATAGCATAAGAAGATGTTGATAGTATAAGAATATTATATGAGTCCTTTTAAGATGATAAATATATAACATCCAAGACCATTTCATTATTGTGCTAATCATTCACTCATAATTTATTATGGAGGGAAAAGGAAATATATAAATAAGCCTCTTTTGTGATTATAGAAAGAGTAAAAAAAACTTGCAAATAATTAGAATTTAGTGAGTTAGCAAAATTCCTACATACTATAGCAATATGTGCTGTGACTGAAATCATAAGAAATGATATGGTCCAGTGCAAACTCAAGCGAAAAACATCATAAGAATTAGCAGTTGCTGCTAAGGGGAGAAGAACAGAGATATCATAGCTTATGAATTTGCTAAGTAGAAAACAAGATATGTGCTGGGAGCCAGTGCCTCATGCCTGTAATCCTAGCTACTCAGGGGCTGAAATCTGAGGATCATGGTTCAAAGCCAGTCTGGGCAGAAAAGTCCCCCTGAAACTCATCTCCAATCAACCACTCAAAAAGCAGAAGGCCCTGTGGCTAAAAATGGTAGAGGACTAATCTTGAGCAGTGGGACAGTGCCCAAATCTGAATTTGTTAAAAAAAAAGAAAGAAAGAATAAAAGGAAGGAAGGAAGGAAGGAAGAAAGGAAGGAAAGGAAAGGAAGGAAGAAAAAAAGAAAACAAGATATGTGAGGTGTGGTAGAGAAGAAAGCAAGATAACTGAAGTAACCCAGGCTCAGAAAGGGAAAGTTTCAGAATCTCAAGTTGCTTGTGTTTTATCCTTTGGTAGGAGAGGAAGAATGGTGTTTTCTGTTCTGCCCTTTTGGGTTTTTAACTAGGTTATGTAAATTGTCTTACAGGATATGGCAACCCAAAGAAATGGTAAGCTTAAGCATTTCCATGCTAGGTTTGATTCAAACAATTGGAGAACTGAAGAAAAATATGTTAGGCTAAAATGGATAGCAACAAGGAGTAGTATATGGGGAAACTTAGTAAGTCCTATTCAACTATGTTCATCTTAGGATCCCTCCATCTTCAGTGATTAGGGCATCCTTTAGGAAAAGTGAGTTCCTTTCTCTCATGTGGGAGTCCTATGATCTGCTTCAGTGTTGCATCACAGAGCCTTGGTTGCCATTTCTCCCATGCCTTTAATCTAAAATAGTGAGTTCCCTGTGATGCTAATTTTGGAGGTAGTGTGTCCAAAACATGTCATTCCTTGCAAATTTTAATTACCAAAGTAGTACAGAGCTTGTGATGAAAGACTTTTTAAAACCTGAAAGTACATATAGAAAAGTACATATAGTACAGATATAAAATATGTACTGCACACAGATTGTCTCAATATGGAAATAGATTCCCACCATTCAGAAAGTTCTAGAAGTCATTTTATACATATATACCATTTTATAAAAGTACATGAGATTTATCTTATCTTTTACAATTGCTACATAACATTTCTTACATGACTGTTATTGACCTATTCTTTAGCTAAGTGGAAGCCATTGAAATTTTTCAGTGGAAAAGGAAATAAATGATTATAATTATTTTAATCTGAAAAGAGGAGACCTAAGAGATAAACTAGAAAAGTTTTGCAATACTCTAAAATGTTCTGATGAGAGTTTGAATTGAAACTAATTATAACAGACATTCCAAATAGCATAATAAGAAAGTTTATAATGATCCTCACCTACCATGTGGAAATAAGAAGAGTAATGAGAAGATGGGCTAAATGTGGACAGTTAGGGAAATGGGGAGCCCTCTGTAGATACAGGGATCCGAGGGATACAACATAATTTCTTTGAGGACTTCTTCCTTTCACCCATCTGTTTTCTGGTTCTTCTACCACCTTACCATTTCCCAAATTACAATAATTTATCACATTATTTCCCCCCCAAATCCACGTGATTTATCTATCTCTACTGTAACTAGAAATTTAGTGAAGTTAATCAACCTCAATTCCTACATCCAGCAGGAGCAGAATACAGTGAAAGTGTTAGTAAAAGTTATTAGAAATATGGCAAGGAGAGAGATGGAATGATATAAACATGCCATGGAAATACGGCACATTAGTTCATCTTTAACCATCTACAGAGTGCAGATATGAGTATTAGATTTAACTAGAGGAGAAATTTAGGGGGAAGAGACAAAGGTTTTAGAGTCCAGGTTACAGATATGGCCCAGGTGGTCATTATCTCAATTCTGAATTTTCTGGGCACTGGAGAATGTTGTTATTGCTGTCATTACTTGAGAGGAGCAATGTGGCTCCAATGAGATGAGTTCTCTGGCTCCAGAGTACAGCCTGATCGTTATTGTTAGTTATACTCATTTAGGGGTGTCCTGTCCTTCAAGGCTTTGTTGTTCCTTAGGAGTAATTACAGTCGCTTGTCATAAAGATGCTATTAGTTAGAATTGTCTTTCCTGGAACCCAAGGTGATTGCAAAATGACTGTGGGACAAGTTAGAAAAATGACAAACACAAAATGGAAGCACAGATGTAAGGCTCTTCTGCTTTTAGTTAATTCACAGCAACAAAAATAGTTTTAAGTACCTGTTACAAATACACTTTCAGTATACTGAAAGCAGGTTGTTTCTATGGTGAGAAGCACAGCATTAGTCTTTGGCAGTACTTACTGAAATTACCTATGAAAAATTCCTTTCCCTAGGTCCAGTCTACAGAGATGCAGTGACATGTGAGTTGGGAAGTTTAGTTACATTTTAAGTTGCCTACGGATTTCTCCATCACTCCTGGCTTACCACTTTCTATCTCTGCCATTACTTTCCCTACTAATGACCTCTTTAGCACTATTCATTTCACCCTAATTTATCCAACAACTAACTACTTTCAGATTGATCTTACCACAGATCAAACAAAAATGAAGATAATTCAGGGAACTTTTACATTCTGAATTAGGATTCTGTAGAGAAACAGACCCATTGGATATATAGATATAAATGTTGAGATAGAGATATTGATAGAGATAGAGAGACAGATAGGTTTGTTGTAGTAATTGCTTTCTGTGATTTTGGAATCAAACAAGGCTCCAAATGTTTGAAACTAGAACATTAGAAAAATGGGAGGTATAATTTAGTGTAAATCTGTATGGCTGAGAATGGGGGAGGGGGAGTTCAATACTGCAATTCCTACTCTGCGACTACAAGCCTGAGGAGACTATTACTATGAGCACTGATGATCAAGATCTAGAAAAAACAACGTATGCCCAAATTTAATAGAATGAATTTGCTTTCTACTCCATTTGTTTCTATTCGGTCATTCAATAAATTAGTTAATGCTCACCTATGTTGGAGAGGGTGAATTTTACTTAGTCTACTGATGCAAATGATAGTCTCTTACACAAATCTTCCTCCACATGCAGAATAGTGTTTTATCAGCTATATGGGCATCCCTTAGCCTCATCAAGTTGACTTATAGAAACAACCATTACAACTCACTAGCATAAACTGTATATCGTCTTCATGTCAGACATTGTGCTTCCTTTGGACATGCATCAGGCTCTGAATATGCCACTGGATTTTAACAAAAAAGCTACCCAGTGAAACTGTTATGAAAATATCATTATGACTCTAGTGAAATTATTTCTTTCATGCCAAAGCCAGTTTCTCATCTGTAAAATATCTGTTACACAAATGTTTAATGAAAATAAAATCAAATGTTAAGTTTAACATGGTCTTGCCACATCATAAATATAGGAATGTGAGCTTTCATTATCATGAGTTCTCAACCACACCAAAACGTCAGAAGCCTTGAAATCCACCACATTTCCTTCATATTATATATTCCTATATTTACATCTCACCATCTTAGAACATACGGCTATCTGACTAATTACTATCCCGGCCATCCCTAACCCCTAAATTCTGTTCAATATAATAGTTCCAAATTGTGAAAATATTCTACATTTTTATCTATTCAGTAAAAATCTCACATGCCACAACTGTCAGTTATTTTATATGTAACTAGATAATAACTTTTTTTAAAACTTGGATTTTATTTTTATACATATGATTTAAATATATAAAGGTATATAATACTTTACTTCTAGGATCTGAACTTCTACAAAAGTTAAGATAAAAACCCATTTTTAGCACTTATGAAATCTAAAATGTTATGTTTTCATAATAGATTAAAAACTAAAACTTGTTGAAATTTATGCTAGATAGTTTTTATCTCTCCTTCCAAATTAATACTATATTGTCTGTTTGGGAAAACTGACCTATGGAACTCATCAAAAGATACTTCAAGGAAATATGCTGGAGATCAAAAAAGCAAAATTCTTCTCAGAGTTACCTTGGGCTGACTGCATTCTTCAAATGATGTTCATTGCTCCATTCATGTGGCAAACTCACAGGACTCTCTACTTTCAAAACCAAGGGTCTGTTTGATCCATGATAATTACCAAACTCCTACGTTTGTAAATAATCCCCTCTTCTTGAATGACTCTGTTACTAGAGTATCAACATGGTTTATCTCTGTCTGTCTCTTATATCCAGTGAAAAAAGAATTCAGACAAGACAGGAAACAAAGTGAAAGTGGTAGGAAAGTCTATTAGGAAATAAATAGATGACTTCTGACCACTTGCCAAATAAAGAGATATAATGAAGAGCAGAGAAAGAAGGTTTGTTACATAACATGGGCATGCCACAAGAAAATGGCATTTCAGTTCATCTTTGGCCCTCTTCAGAGTACAACCGTGAGTGTTCGGTTTAAATAGAGAAAGATTAGTAACAGAGTGAAAGATAGAGATAAGCACTCCAAGTTTTAGATTTGGCCTCATTGGTTATAATCTCACTTCCACTTCTCTAAGGTTTTGGAGAATTCGTAATCACTTGAGGGGAACAATTTGGTTTCCATGAGGAAATTCCATGCTCCAGGGAATATTCTCAACATTATAGGCAATTGTCTTCATTTGTAAATGGACTTTCCTACAAGGCTCTGCTGTTGGTAAGAGGTAGTAGGGTAGTTTCAGTCCCTTGTCATAAAAATGTCATATACCAGTCTTTTCTTTCCTGGATCCCAAAGTGAGTTGCAAAGACAAATACAACATGGTGGCAGGGATGTCAAACTTTTCTCCTGCTTTATTTTATCCATGGGTCCAAATGAGGAATTGATGCTTTTCAGCAAAATAGTTTTAAGTATGTGTTAGAATTGCATATTCAATAGACTGAAAACAGGTTATCTCTAGGGTAAGAACAATGAAACTTTGGGGTTCATCACTTACTGATATTGCCTGTAAGACATTCCTATGACTGAGTCTAGCTAACAAGGCTAATGTCCTATGTGAGTTCTGTAGTTATAATTAGAGTACATCTTTGTTGTTTTTCTCAAAGCCCTTGTGATCTCTTTTAACAGGCAGTCATCACTTCTGTTTCTCACTGTCTAACGTTTTTCCCTTAGGACTAGAGGCTTGAAGATCTTTCAACTTTAGGTTTCCTTTGCATATCTTCATTACTCATGTCTACCTGCTACCTATCAACAGTAATTTGAGTATGTCATTTTTTGTCTTAGAATAATAAATTCTAATGTGGAAAGTTCATGGAGAATACTTAGATAAAGAGAAAAGCGTGTGGGAAATTAACTCCAGAGTCAAGTAAGAAGAAAGAGTCTTTGCTTAGATTGAAAAAGACAATAGTGTAGATGGAGGCTGAAGGAAATTGGAAACAAATTAGAACAACTGCTGAAGAAAATGCTCTAGGAAGTTAGTTAATGATGAGTAAAAGGACAGCAGAATAGCACAGGGCCTAATTGCATAGAACTCAATTGGCAAGCTCCCCTGAATTTCTAAAGCAGTGCTTAGCAGAACAAGATCAAGAAGGCTGTTAAAAGAAACCAAAGCAAAACAAAAGTGATATAGTTTAACTAAATTGAAAACAATAGATTAAGAAGTCCTGGCATGCAACAGTGCAAAGAAGGTTCACAAACAGGACAGAAATAGCCGTCTCACAGGAGACAACTAAGCTTAAGGAAAGGGCTGCTGGGTAATCTTTCCTTGTGGTTTCATTTAGAGGAAACAATGATTAGACTAATTCTACAACATGACTGATAATAAACTTGCAGCAATTCTTTTCATTTTGAGTTAGAAATAGACATGGCTTTGCTTATTTTAGCGTATGTGTTAAGATCATAGGATTGTAATAATGTCCTTGTTATTATTCAGAAATTGGTCTTTAGGGATCTTTTGAAAAATTAATTTTATAAGCATACATTTTACTTTCTAGTATTCAGGTCTTCAAAATTTCCTCTTCTTTTGCTTCCAAAAATATGCAATTCTAGCAAATTAAAAAGAAACACCAGATACCAGGCATTGGTGAGAAGTGAGCACCAGGGAAAGTAAAGTAAGTGGGGGAGAAAGAGAGGGAGAAGAAATGCAAAATAATCACATTAATGAAACAATCACTCCTGGTTGCAAAATGAAAACAGGAGGAACTGCTCTGCTAACTCACACACTCTACACAAAGGTTACCAGGGGAACCATACTGCACATATCTTGGTTCTCAGAAATGCACCACTCTGATGTTTCTGTCTTCTCTTGTTTTTCTTTAGGAAATCTCAACCAGAAATCTCCCCTAAGCTTATGATGCATTTGTTCTTCATCTTTTAAATTCATTTTTCATGTTCCCTACACCAAATCCATTAGGCTAACAATATATAAAAGGCATTGATTTTTTCTTCAAAAGTTATGAGTGCAATATGCAATAAAATTTCAGCTCTCCCTGAAGCATTTAAAAGTTAAAAAGTATAAATTTGTTTTGCTTTCAAGTTATCTTTCACTTTCATTTATTCCCTTTCTATGTTTAGATTATAAGTTCCTTCAGGGCAGGCACTAGGTATACAATTTTTCATAAAATTTCCCACAGAAATTAGTCAAAGGTCTAAATCCCCATAAGAGGCAAATAACTCTTTTCTGCTGTTATTACACATTAGATTAAAAAGTAATTCTGAAGATTGTGAATTGACTTTCCTATTTGATTTGTTAAAATGAACTCCTCTTCATTTACCATCCAGGCAGATAAACAGTCATATCTAAGAAACAAGACTGCAAAGAGAAAGAACTTTTAGTTTATTCTAGGTAATATGTAGTGTTCCTATCCTGGTTTGAAACATTTAGAAGCAGAATATAAGAGATTTAACTATTATTCCCTTTGTGTTTATTCTAGCAATTGCCATTGTATAGGTACAGACATGAGTTTGAGTAAAAGAAGCTTATTAGTCAAGACAAAACCCTCCAATGCTGTATTTAGAAGTTAAGCAAGCTTAGTATAGCACCATTAATTAAGGCTATTGGCACAGAGTTAACACTGGCTATTATGAAGTCTAGGTTGGTCCATTTTCAAGACCAAGGTATGTGCTGGAAAGCACATGGCCAGAAAAGCATTCTCACTACAAAAGAATAAAGAGGAGTGGAGACAAGACCCTATTCTAAAAATCAACTGACCACAAAATATACACATATTAAAATTATCTAATAGAAAATAATGAAATGTAGGAAACAGCCGGGAAGATTGTTCTCTTCCTAATGCTCAATGAGGAGCAGGAAAGAGATTTAGCCCATTAAAGACTAAATTGCTTGCCACTTCTTGGGGTTATGCCTATAGACCATCATAAAAGTCTACTTTCTGCTGTACTTCTTGTCTCCAAGTCCATTCTTACAATTATAAAAAATGAATGAACAATAAATAGTAATGTGAGTTACAATAATAAGCATCAGCTAATTTACTGCCAAACATGAACATAGAAGACAAACTTTCTTAGCTAGCAAGATCAATAGAAAGCCCATGGATTGGGAGATTGTCACTAGCCACACAACGGATAAGGTTCTCATATCTAAAATATACCTGGAACTCAAAAAATTAAATTCGTTAAGAACAAATCCTCAAAGAAACAACTGCCTGATAAACAAGTGGGCTGAAGATTTATTGAGAAACTTCTCTGAAGAGGAAATAAGAATGGCCAATAGACACATGAATAAATGTTCAACCTCTCTAACCATAAAAGAAATGCAAATCAAAACAATATTGAGATTCCACCTCACCCCAGTTAAAATTGCTGTAAACAAGAACTATAATAAAAACAGATGCTGGAGGGGACGTGGCCAGAAGGGAACCCTGCTGCATTGTTGGTGGGAATGTAAACTTGTTCAACCACTTTGGAAAGCAGTATGGAGGTTCCTGAAAAGACTTCACATAGAGCTCCCCTATGACCCAGCAATCCCACTTTTGGGCATTTACCCAAATGATCACAAACAAGACCATAGTAAAACTACCAGCACAACTATGTTTATTGCAGCATTATTTACCATAGCTAAGATATGGAACCAACCCAGATGCCCCTCAGTAGATGAATGGATCAAGAAAATGTGGTATATATACACAATGGAATTCTATGCCTCCATCAGAAAGAATGACATAGCCCCATTTGTTAGGAAATGGAAAGACTTGGAGAAAATTATATTAAGTGAAGTAAGCCAGGCCCAAAGAAACATAGGTCCCATGGTTTCCTTTATTTGCAATTACTAGTATATGTCTGAGTCAAGCAGAAAAGGTCAGATAAGTTGATGTTAGGCGAAATGAGCCCCAAGATAAGATTCAAATGTTTTTTTCTTTCTTGTGATTGTTTCTAGCATATTTATAAGATGATTTTTTTGTTGCTTTGTATGTCCCTCCCCCACGGTATAACCCCTGTTTTCACTGTACTTGATGTTGGTATAATTTGTGGAGGGGAAGGACAAAAACAAATCGTTTAACTATGGATACAGGTGGACCCATTGCAACAATGAGATGTACAAGATGCTATATCGAAAAACGAATTTTACAACTTTGGCAGGGGGGTGAAGGGGGGGAGATGGGAAGGGATGGGAAGGGGAAACAAAGGAGGAGGCTACAATGCTTGATAAGAAATGTACTCATTATCTTACCCATGTAATTGTAACCCCTCTGTACGATATTTTCACAATAGAAAAAAAAAAGAAGAAGAAGAGAGCCTTTCCCACCCCCCATAAAGATTCATCCTTGGAACAAAAATATCAAGAGGCAGGCAAAATGAGGAGGAAGTGACCTAATGTGGGAAATGATGGAACAAGGAAGTCAAAATGTTCCCAGGTCTGAAACTCAAACCATAAACCAAGGAAGAAACAATCAACCTGCAAGGCCATGACAACAATCATTTGAATTCACCAAATATATACTAAGCATTTATATAAATGCATTATATTCAGAGTAGTAACTATGTACAGTTAAAAATGAAGACAAAATTTAATTTTCAAGATGCTCAACATGTGTTAATCAGTTTTCCTGGGAGTATAATTACTCTTATTATTCTAGTCTCAGCTGGTTTTGGAGCATAGGTTCTATGTTAGCTATGAGAACTACAACAACAAAAAAAGAATTCCACCACTAATTAAGACTTTAAGGTGACTTAAAGGTGATGTATCAAGGCTTTGACAGAAAAAAAAAGCAAGAAATCCAGCTCAATTCCAACGACAGCAAAGATAGCTAAGAAATGACAGACAATTAATGGGGGAAGGGGTCAGTATATGGAAAATCACTAAGAGAAAATAAGGTAGGTATGGGCATTTTCTCTCTTGCTCTCAGTGGGCAGAGCTTACACAGCCCTTTTGGCTCAGCAGCTGACAGAGACCACGCTGTAGCAGGCAAGCCTGCTTAGTATTGTAGCTCAGGGCAGACAATGCTTGCCAGTATTGCAGTTCTACTGCTAGTGCTTCTGTAGCCTCCTCAGATTCTTGTATCAGGAGTTTGAGGGATGAAGTGCAGGACAATGGAGGATGCTTGTGAGGAATTCCATTCAGAAATGGAATATCTAGCTCAAAGGCCACTGATGCCATCACTGCTACTTTCTTCTCCCGGGGTTGTCTCTCTGTCTCTGTATTTGTCTGTCTGTGGCTTTGAGCCTGGGAGTTCCTATACCATGGGCTGATTGGTTGCCTTCATTACAATTAGGTGTTTTGGAAGGAAACGCCTTCTTGATAAGTTACTGCAACATTCTGATTGATGGTGAATTTCTAGTCAAGTTCTTTCTGCAAACTGTCTCCCCAGAGTCAAAACAAAGAGGAATGAGGGATGGGCAGAGGCAAGATGTTTCAATGTATCTTTTTTTTTTTTTATTCTGGCCTGCCAGGCCACTATGTTAGCCCAGAGGCCTGGTTCCTAACTAAATCTTTTAATTGTACAGCCTTTGTCTTCCACTATTGTTGCCTTGATACAACCAGCTTATACCATTTTTCTTTGTGCTCTTAGGGGCCATGTTAGACATTTGAACAAGTATTTGCTGAAAAGATGAATAAATAATTCTTCCTTAGTTTCAAGAATATCTACTAAGAATTTCTTGTCTTTCTAATTTCCTTGAAGTTGTATTCTCCAGCAACCAAAGCAATTTTTTCTGACTCTGAATACTTTTTATTGTAACAAAAGTCATATATTATGTAGAACTAAGTTATGTTCAAAAACAGCATGAAAAGCAAAATCACATAATCAATATGGTCTTTGAAAGATGTCTTAAGTAGATTTTATTTCACATTTGCAATCTTTAATTAGGGCAATAAAAGCAAAGCAAATGAAAGCACATTTTCCACAATTTTTAGCTGTATAGGAGTAATTTCTATCATTAAATGTATATATGAGAAGTTCCATTGTTGAGTCTTATTACTTTCTTTGTTTTAATGGGCAAATGAGACTTCTCAGAAGAAGTTAAAATGACCACAGACACATGAAGAAATGCTCAACATTTCTGGCCATAAAAGAAATGCAAATCAAAACAACACTGAGATACTTCATCCCAGCAAGAATGTTCATCATCAAGAATGGAAACAAGGGGCTGTGAAGGTGGCTCAGTGGTAGAGTGCTTGCCTTGCATGCAAGAAACCTTGGGTTCAATTCTTCAGCATCACATAAGCAGAAAAAGCCAGAAGTGGCATTGTGGCTCAAGTGGTCGAGCACTAGCCTTGAGGTGAAGAGCTCAGGGACAAGTCCCAGGCCCAGAGTTCAGGCCCACAACTGACAAAAAAAAAAAAAAAGAAATGTTATAAACAGGCACTGGTGGTTCACACCTGTAATCCTAGCTACTCAGGAGGCTGAGATCTGAGGCTTGTGGTTCAAAGCCAGCCCAGGCAGGAAAGACCATGAGACTCCTATCTCCAATAAAGCACAAGAAAAAAAGAAGTGGAGCTGTATCTCAAATGGTAGAGCACTTGCCTTGAACTGAAGAGCTGAGGGCCCAGAACTCAAGACCCATGACTGACAAAAAAATTAAAACAATAACAGATCTTGGCCCAGATGCGGGTAGAAATGAACCCTCTACACTGTTGGTAGGAATGTAAACTTGTTCAACCATCTGGAAAGCAATTCTACTCTTAGGCATTTATCCAAAAGATTATAGCCACCAGCACATCCATGTTAATTTCAGCACTATTCACCATAGCCAAGGTATGGAATCAGACCAGATGCCCCTCAGTGAACAAATGGATTAAGACAATGTGCTATATTTATACATTGGCGGGGCTGGGAAGGTGGCTCCGTGGTAGAGCGCTTGCCTTGCATGCCTGAGGCCCTGGGTTCGATTCCTCAGCACCACATAAGCAAAAAGAAAAAAGCCAGAAGTGGCACTGTGGCTCAAGTGGTAGAGTGCTAGTCTTGAACTAAAGAGCTGAGGGACAGCACCCAGGCCCAGAGCTCAGGCCCCACGACCGGACCCCCCCAAAAAAAATAAAATAAATAAATATACACATTGGATTTTTTCTAATTCTTACTTTATGATTGTTGTTGGGACTTGCAAGTAACTTTTGATTTCAATTTAAATCTACATTGGTCTCTATCAAAGGCAGAAGAACCCAATAGGTTTAACACTTAGCATGTGGACATCTAGTAGTAAGTTGTTGCTTGCAAACATTGGTCTAACCCTGATACTGCTTCCCATTGCCACTAATTTAATTTTCTCCTTTCTTTTCCCAAGATCCCATTCATTGCCTTGCATTCATTGCATCATGCTCAACAATTTAATTATACACTCTCCTTGGTGCATTGGTCTCTGAAGACACTCGGGGTAACTTCTTCATCTGGGATTTGAACATAGATTTAACAATTGATCAGTTGCTTCTATTCATATGCTTCATTTTTCTAGCTTCCTTCTTGTTATACCAGTGACTTCTAGTGTCAACAAACTATTATTATTTTCTATTGTAAATGAACTTTTCTGCCTCTAAGCCCAACAGCTAGCTCCAGGTGCTGACAGTCTTAGCCTGCTGTTCTAAACCCATCATCATATGACCATTTCGAACTCAGGGAATTTAGAGTGGCTGACTTTTTAGAGACCAGACTATTAATTATTTATCAACTATTGTTAATTATATTGTTCACTTGAACATAGTTTAAAGAAAGTTAAACTACCATAAATCATCTATGAAATATTAACAGATTTCATGTATCAACTATCCAGTAGATGTTCTCTGTTAAAAGAGAATTAATAACCAAATATTTATCTCTAATGCCTAATATTTTGAGTCATCAAGTGATAATTATGTACAAAATTGAATGTAATATTGATCATCTTGAATTACTATCAATGAATTATAAAGAATGATCCCAAAGAAAGTAAGGAAGAATGAGATCCAGGCAACAGACACTATGAGATCTGCTGATGAAAAATAATATTTCAATGTTTGTCACAAAAATATGGGGTTATCTATCACAATGGCTTCCATGTTTTCCATGTGTTTGCATATTTGAGGATTTTTCTGTTTTTTTTTTAACTAGGTTTAAGTCTTTTTTATTTTTTATTGTGAACATACTGTACAGAGGGGTTACAATTACATGGGCAAGATAATGAGTACATTTCTTATCAAGCATTGTAGCCTCCTCCTTTATTTACCCTGCACATCCCTTCCCAGACTTCCCCCTGCCTCCCACCCAATCCTCCCCCCCTCACCACCAAAGTTGTAAAGTTCGTTTTCGACATGACAACTTGTACTTCTCATTGTTGCAACGGCTGATTTTTCTGGTTTTCTGAGCCAAATATTATTCTATTCATCCTTTGACAACATTTATCTTACCTCTTAGATTACTGTAAATCATGCTACAGTAAAAAGTAAGAGTTCAGGGGCTGGGAAGGTAGTTCAGTGGTAGAGCGCTTGCCTTGCATACCTGAGGCCCTGGGTTCGATTCCTCAGCACCACATAAGCAAAAAGAAAAAGGCCGGAAGTGGTGCTGTGGCTCAAGTGGTAGAGTGCTAGCCTTGAGCTGAAGAGCTGAGGGACAGTGCCCAGGCCCAGAGTTCAGGCCTCACGACCGGACCCCCCACCAAAAAAATAAATAAATAAGAGTTCAGATATATCTTCAAGGTCCTAATTTCACTTATGTGCCCAGAAGTGGGACTTCTAGGTCATATAATAGTTTTACTTTTTTTTGCATTTCAAGGTACGACTTGGGGTGGGAGTTTAGGGGGAGGAAAATAGGGAGAACAATGAGGGAAAGGGGAACAAGTTAGACAAGAAATGTACTCACTACCTTACTTATGTAACTGTAACCCCTCTGTATATCACCTTGACAACAATTTTTTTAAAAAGAAACTTCTATTATTTTCCATAGTGGCTCAACTAAGTTACATTTCTACCCAAAGTACACAAGGGTTCCAATTCCTTTACATCCTTGATAAGACATCTCACTCTTTTTAAAATAATATAGCAGTCATAACAAGCTCAAAAATTTACCTATTATACTAAAAGAGAAACTCACCACAAAAAGTATATATACTATTGCATCTTCCCCTAAATCGGGGGTATATACCTGTAATTCTAGCACTCAGGAGGCTGAGACAGGTACATTGCAAGTTCCAGGCCAGATACACAACAGAAAGAGACCATGTTTCAAAATCTAGAGTTTTGATGTACAACATTTTCTCTAAATTTGACAATATCTTATTATGAACTTACAATTTGTTAACTCTTAAGAGTATAGTTAGCTCTCAAGTTAAATGTCCTGACAATAATAAATAAAACAAAACAAAATAAGCAACAAGGGAAAGACAGAAAACCAAACGTTATTCAGTTTAGAAATAATGTACCTCTGCAAATAGAAGAATATTTCATGTGAAAGTAGGATTCACTAAACACTTTAATTTTCTACTTTCTTGGAGATTCCCCAGTGGTTGGTGTGAATCTAAAATATATAATACATATACACATACACATACTCCTTGCCTCAAGTCTTGAATTACATTTAAATGTGTCGTGAGGTGTAAAAATCACCGTGAGGAATAAGGTGATGTTGAAAATAATGCTTGCTTTATAAACACATCAAGAAACTGAGAATTGGTATATTTGGGCAGTCTATCTTCAAATATCTTCTCTAATGTAGGTAGATAGATGATAGGTAGATAGATAGATACATCGATAGATAGATCTATATCTATCTATATCTGCCTTATCTCACACAGTGACATGATTTGAATTTTCTTATTGCTATTTCTTCTGCAGGCAATTAAAATGTCTTCACCACAATTACACAAAGATTGAATCTCATGGGCTCTATTTAGGTTTTGTTGCTTAAAAGAACACTAATAGGCTAATTACTGGTGGCTCATGCCTGTAATCTAGATATTCAGGAGACTGAGAGCTGAGGATCCTGGTTCGAAGCTAGCTCAGGCAGAAAAGTCCTTGTGAGACTCTTCTCTCCAATTCACCACCAGAAAAGCAGAATTGGAGCTGTAGCTTAAAGTGGTAGATCCCTAGCCTTGAGTAAAATTGCTCATGGACAGTGCCCAGGCCCTGAGTTCAAATCCCACCCCCCAAACGAAACAAAACAGAATAAAAAACTAAAGCGAATTTCAGAGCATCATGTAAAAATCTCACATGTTAAAAGGTACTTGTTTTGAGTGATTCAAAACTGTCTTTTCTAAAGGAAAATAAAAACAATGAAGATTTGGGGTCCATGATTGGGTTTCCATTTTTGCCTATATTTAGACCCTTTATAAGAGTTGGTACACAAAACAAAACACAAGCTCTGGATTCCTAACTGATGTCTTTATTCCCCACACTTCATGCATCTTTTGAATTTGGTATTTAACTACATACAAATGGAAGAAAACTAGGATTCAATAATCATATTTAACAAATCTACCCAGTACATTCAAAGCTGGTGTTGTGAGAGTTAAGAGGCTGGCTTTTTTTCCTCTGCCTCTGATAAAACCAATAATGTTAATATTGCACAGAGAATTAAAAGGTTGAAAAATGTATTTGCTTGGGTCAGTGGTTCAAATGGCCCTGATTCTGTGAAGGGGAAGGGTGGATGAGAACATTTACAGCCCGATTTCCCTTGCAGACGCTCCAGCTTCACACAAAGCATGGCAATACTTTGCTAAGCTGCTTTCCTGACTGTAATCACAGCTCTTTAGTCATACACTTAAAAAAAAGAAAAGAAATGAAATGAAAATATCTCCTATTCTTAGGCCTGAAAAAAAAACTTCCAGGTTTACTGAAGGAATTTTGCACTTTGATGGAGATTAGGATAAGACAAACATTATTCAGGAAAGACTAGAAAGGGAGCACAGCATTGTACTCATATTAAGAAACAAGAAGCACTCTGAATAAAAACTGGACTCTCACAAGCATCAAAACAGGAAGACAAGTGTATAAAAATAATTTAGCAGCCAGTTAGGTTTACCAAAGAAAATGCCTTCCATTGCTCCCATTATCACCCCATTCCAATTAATAAGAAAAATAAGTGTTTTCTCTGAATGCTGTTGACAAGGGAAAGAAAGCTCTTTCAACCTATCTAAGAATAACGTTTTTTTCCTTTTGTGTTAATTTTCTGAAAAAGTAAGTAAGTATCAGTTTTTGCTAGGGTTCATTTTGCTAACTTATAACTTAGAAGCATTTGTGGGGGCTTAATTCACAGACCACTAGGCCAGCCTCTTTGGAGCTCTAGACTTTATTGATCAAAAGCCTCCTCTTGAGAGAGCAACTAGGAGGATGATTTCTTTCTCTTCGTTCCCACAATTTCATGCCTCTAAATCTTTATGCTTCTTACTTGACTTCATAAATTATATACTCTTGAAACTGGTTTAATTTATCTTGTTCTTGGGGGGTGGGGAGTCTTTTGCTTAAGTCTCTGAAAATATGAATATATGACAAGTTGTAAAAGAATTGGAGGAATGTGGACCATGGCTACAGCCCACAATAGTTATTTTAAAGAGCATTCTTTTGCTGGAGTGATAGAAAAGCAAAACAAAATGTAAAACATTCATAAAAGTGGAACAATGAGAGACAAAACAAGGGAGGGGTTGTAAGGTATTATTTTTCTTCTCCTTTCAATTATTTCATGATTATTTTCCACATAACCACAAAATCTATTAAAAAAAAAAGAAAGCTCGATCTATCCTGCAACAGCATGAACTCCTACCCCAACCTCATAACCATGGAACTACATGTGATCCAGTTTACCTCTAAGATATGTCTTAGATTTAGATATTGTGGCTGGTTAAAATATTCTTCTCAAGACATTTTCAAATTGATATTATTGAGAGAAGGTCAGCAACTCCACAATGTGAATGCATAACAAGTGATGTCATGTCACTTCTTGGCATAGAAGAATAATAGTTGGAGATAACAGAAATAGTGTTTCCTAGACCCCCTACTCTGTGATCTTCCCTAGACATACTGGAATTCCTGACATTCTATGATTAAAGCAGTGAAATTAACAACTACAGTTGTACAAAACATAAATTCTAACCATTTAGCTGACAGAGAGCACCCATTGATTACAGTTGTGTGGTGACAAGAAAGAATGAAGGCCATTTAGTAGAAAATCATTGCCAATTTCTATATTCATAGTGAATGAAGCTTGATTTCAGATGGTTTATTTATGATCAGATTAAGAGAATAGTGATTTGAATCTCCCTTTCAGAACATTTCTACTCTTTTTTATATAGGAACATGAATAAAATGATTAAGTTATTAAACATGTTTCAATATTTATTTATATAACTTTTCTCATAGTTCATTTTACTAGAGTTTACCAGTGAGATTAAAACCTAGTAGGATGGTTATAGACATATGGCCTATATATCTGAATAAAACAAAGAATACTTACCTTTTTTTCTTTATATTTATACATAATACATTGTATATCTATAGATTATATAAATAAATGAAATTCATACATGTTATATAGCTAATATGTTTTATATATGCTGTCTGTATATAAAGAGATTTATTAAGTGAGGTTGGCTCAAATACTTATGGAGACTGAGAGGTTACAGAATATGCAATTGGTTAGCTAGAGTCCCCAGACAAATCATGAATTAGTTCCAATCTGTGCCTTAAGTCCTGAGAAGCATAAGAGCAAGAGGTAGAAATGCCAGCCTGGTTTCAAGTTCAAAGACAAGATGAAGCAGTCTCAGAAAAAGAACCAATCTCAGAAGAAAAGCAGAGAAAGGATGAATTCTCTTAGTCTTATTTCACTTAGGTCTTCAAAGGGGTAGACAAGGCCCACCAATCTAAATATTAATCACATTCAGAAAGATCCTCAAAATATACCTGAAATAATGTTTATATCTAGCTCCCAGTGATAGTGACCATAGAATCAACTACCATATTCATTGTCTTTGTAAGGGTTTGTTACTGATGAACAGTCATGGAGATGAAGATCCCAGATTATTGGCAAGTCCAACAAAGAAATGAATGAAGAAACACACACAAAAGTAAAGTGGCAAAGCAAGAATAGAATAGAGACAGAGAAAAATCCCATTAAGGGAAATCAGCAGGCTGGAACTTGATGGTTCAAGAGCAAGCTTATGGTTAAAATGTTCCGTTTTCTGGGAGAATGTAGGAATTTTGGAGAGCGTAGGAGGAGCCTGGGTAATGATAGTAGGCTGACATTATATAAATGAGGGGGATCATAGATCATGACTTGGGAAGATTTTTGGAAGGGATCTGCACATGTACAGGTTGCCATCCCATGGTTTAAATATACATATATATGTTTAATATATATAAATATGTAATAGATATACTAAATATATAATAAATAATTATATATACTAAATATTATATATACTAAATATATAATAAGTAATTATATATTTAGTATATATAATATATATTTAAACCATGAATATATATATATATATATATATATTCATGCTTACACCTTTAATCCTAGCTATTAAAGAAGCTGAGGGGCTGGGAAGGTGGCTCAGTTGTAGAGAACTTGCCTTGCATGCATGAGGCCCTGGGTTCGATTCCTCAGCACCACAGAAGCAAAAAGAAAAAAGCCAGAAGTGGTGCTGTGGCTCAAGTAGTAGAGTGCTAGCCTTGAGCTGAAGAGCTGAGGGACAGTGCCCAGGCCCAGAGTTCAGGCCCCACAACCGGATCCCCCCACCAAAATAAAGGAAGCTGAGATCTGAGGGTTGTAGTTTGAAATCCAGCCTGGGCAAGAAAATCTGTGAGGTTCTTATCTCCAATTAAACAGAAAAACATACAGAAGTGGAGCTGTGGCTCAAACGGTAGAGCCCCTAGCCTTGAGCATGAAAGCTCAGGGATAGTCCCCAGACCCTGAATTCACACACCAGGACCAGCATGCACACACACATACACAAATGATGCCCCTAGCTACATGGTGACCTCTAATTATGCCAAGAAGAATAAATAAAGCTTATGGGTATCTCCAAGAACAAGAATAGAAACAGGGTGGGTTGTCCCATTCCTTCATCAGCTAATCTGCCTAAGTGCCTATCAAATTATATCAAAACTAGCACACACAAAGTCTTTGAAATCGTGTCTCACTACCTCCAGTTAGTAATAAACTATCCCATTGTTGAAATGATAGAAAAACTAAGGGGTTGTAAAATCGTTCAGACATTTTGATAGGGTATAATCCAGACAATAAATGCTTTGGATTCAAAGACCTAGGTCTTTGTTCTGGAGGACAATTTATCTTTTAATCTTGTGCTTTTTATATTGTTCATCTGTCAAGTCCTTTAAGTCTTTAAATTGTCTCTAAACATGCTTAGTCGTGTTTTTTTCCAGTATGAATGAAAATTTTGGCCAGCATTCTTAAGCAATTTGACTTCAGATACTTTACAATCAATCACAGAACTTTTAAGGCAGAGGTAACATTTAAGATGATGTATTAGATACTGCTTTTTTCTCAGGGGTCAGAGATCAGATTGTAATGATACAATGTAGACTGGGTTGTTCAAACGCAAGCCCTTCAGTTTGCCTCCCTGTACTTAAGAGAATAGATGCCAAATATTTTCCTGATTCCTTTGTAGCTAGAACTCCACATCCATATGTAGAATTTCGCTTTTTTAAATTCAAATGTAGTAGTGAAAAATTTGAATTGAATTTAGACTGATATAACTGGGACAGAAAGTAAGCCCTCTATCTATCTTTCACATGTAGATTGTGTAGTAATGTTATTAATAGAGACAGTGAGCAGAGGCTCCACCTTGAATTTAACAATGGTATGAGGTTCTGGAGATGACAGCTGTAAAGGTAGCTTCATTTATTTCACAATTAGGACCACTTTTTGGTCGAGTTCCAGATTTCTTTGTGGTATACTTATGTACTTTATAGTTTCCTGTAGATTTTCCCCTCCATGAGAACATAGGTTAGGGAATCTGTCTGTTAGATATGTGTTCAGCAAATCTGAACAAGAATCAAAAAATAGCACATGAGGACAATAGCCCAATGTAGCTCAATATAATAAATGAAAGAAATTAAGCTCCGATAGGTTGAGTAATGGCACCTAGGTTAACCTGTAAGAAATTTCCAGGAGAAGAATTCAAGTTCAGCATGACTCAAACTTGTTTTCCAGGATGGTTATTCAAATACTGAAATATTTCTACATGCCATAAGTTCCCTATCTGTTCCTGTCTCTGTTGCTAAGGCCCAGTAGACTTTCTTATGACTTAGAAACTAATAGGGAATACTTGTTTCCTCAGGGGATGTCAATGTTTTAGTCATCGTCCTTGCTGGTTGTACTTCGTGTGCCCTGTGAGTTTTTATTGTAAAGATACTGTACAGAGGGGCCATCTGATTTTCCAATATCTTTATTCTCACCCTTGGGTGTCACTGCCTGGAAAATGTTTTCTATCACACCAGGTTATGCCTTTGCTTTCTAGACTTTATTAAATTCACCGAAATTCTTAGATTTAAAACCATAATAACTCAATTCTGATTTCTCTTTAGAACACTAATAACATTACAGTTTGTGAAAAGAAAGAAAGTAATGCTAGAAACTCAACAAACTTCTTTTGTCAGGGAGAGCTCAACCAAAGATGTCAGTTTGTAAAATTTAATATTTTGACAGGTGGGTAGCTATTTTACAGTGCTGGTGAAATGCTTAACAAACTTAAAAATGAATCTGGGGAGATAAAAGGCATCGACCTTCAGATAGAAAACATAATCCTAAATATATACGATTTTATAATTTTTCACATCCATAATTTATAACCAAAGTTGCTCTTTAGTGAGAAGCCAAGAAAAAATAAACCAATGGACCATTAGGCTGTACAACACTATGGACCTAAGTTATTTGACTGCAGGAAACACTGGGTGTCAATGACAATATTCTTGACATTTATACCTCTTGGCATCTGGGTTTAACAGCTGCATTTAGCAACAAAACATACAGAATAACCATCTTCCCATCACTGCTTGTTACCATAAATGACTCCAAAATACTCAAAATGCAAAATCCCAGACTTTCTAGATCCTTAATCAATAATAAGTGAGTCATTATACAAATACTGCTGGGATGATCAGCCCTTATCCGAGAAATGGAAGATAGATTTTCTGATCCTTCCTGGCACCTAATTCTGCTGCAAAATAAATGTGTCATAATTTATTTAAAGTTCAGGGAAGGGAGAAAAGCTCATGAGTTCCTGAAGCCCACTGTAATTTCTTTATGGAAAAATTGTAAATAGCCACATAACTATTGATCCAAGAATGTACAAACGATAGTAAACATCATAGTCAAGTGGATAAAAGCAAAAATCAGAGAAATCAAATACAAATGTTCCTATCTGTATGGTTGCATTTTACCAGAATAGTTGAAAAAATAGAATCAAAAGAAAAACATTTAAGAAATATTAAAATAATTATAAATTAATGCTTGGTCCCATGTAAGCATGATGATGTGAAAAACCATTTAGTCTAGTGTGCCCTGAAACTCACTAACATAAGAGCAAGATAGAAATAAGCTGTTTTGAATGGCCACTGCCCAATACTATAAAAAGAATGTACCTAAAGAGAATATACCAAAGGTGGTCATAAAACTTAGAAGATAGAAACAGTATTTGATACACAGTAACGACACTGGTGCTAATAATGTACTTGTATTATTTTTTTAATTTTATTTTATTTGTGAACATGCTGTACAGAGGAGTTACAATTACATGGGCAGGATAATGCGTACATTTCTTACCATGTACTTGTATTATTCACCAATTACTAATCACTTACTATGTGCAACTTTACAGATTAGTGTATGTACTATGATATAGTTTTAGAGAGAAATAATAGAGCAAAAAGCAAAAGTTGTGCTCTTGTGAGCTTAAATAGAAGAAACCAATGAGAAGAACCACTCAGGAGGTAGACAAAATCTAGAAACATACCATAACTCTTAACATACCAGCAAGGAGAGGAGCTAAATTTGACTGAATGAAAATCTGTTTAAGGAACAATCAGATTATTAGATCCCTTACCTAGTATACCTGTGATTTCTCCTCTATTACCTGAAAACAAAATATCTTACCCTTTGTGGAAACTGTAAATAAGCAAAGTGGAGGGAAGAGAGGAGAGAACATACTAGAAGCACGAGAATTAGTAACTGATCACACATTAAATAGGGATGGCCAGTAGCTATGGACTGGACTATGTTCTTCCTGACCCTGAATTCAGATTGAACCACTACTTCCCATTGTGAAGTAGGCCTTGAGAGGTGATTAACTTTTCATGTGTTCATGGGATTGTTACTTTAATAAAAAGAGACGGTAGTAAGTCTGGTCATTCTGCACATGCGTAAAGAAGAGATCATGTAAGCATGTGTGAAATGGAAGATATCTACAAGCCAGGGAGTGGACCATCACCAGCAGCTGACTACTGGTACCTTAATCACAGTTCTTCAGAATTACGAGGAAAAAAGTCTGCTGTGTAAGCCACATAGTCTATGATATTTTATTAGGGCAGCCATAGCCCTCTATGTGATCCACCAACCTTGACTGCTTTCTTCTGATTGACTCAGACATGTAAATGTGCTTCTTTTGAGTATATTTGCATCAACATCTATCACATAGGTATTCATTCACATTGCAATCAATCTAAATGTTTCTTTTTTAAATGTGAATGGGAAGTCAAGAACTACTGTAATCTTAGGGAGGCTGTTGTTTTTTTAAAAAAGGAAGAAAAAAACAGAGAAAAGAGAAACAGCTTTAAGTGAACAGAAATTCAAATGTACACTTACATTATCAATGTTTTACCAGAAATGAGAGAAAATAGTACATCTTTCAGCCAAGATTAAAGACTTAAAACAGACTCAAACGATAAGGAAAAAAACTCAGACAAATGAAGACATAACTGTACAAATACAAAACTCCAAGAAAATGGCAAAAAGACAAAGTAGGAAAGTACCTAAAGTAACCTCTTAGGAAATTATATACAAAGGCAGATAACTGCAGAATCAATTCAGAAGTGCTAACTTCTTCATTGTATTTTCATTTACCACCTAATGTAGTGATGATTATAATGATGGAAATATCAATGTTAACTAAGGTAACATTGTACATTGTACATTGGAACTGCTATTTAAACTTTTTGCTATACGCTTCAAGAAATAACAGCACCACTAATTATTATCAAACACCTCAATCTATTAGTTCCACATTTTCTGAATCCACATTTTTTGATACATTTGCCCACTTACTCCAGTCTGGATTGATATCTTTCTAGACATTTTACTCCATTGTGATTTCCTTGATCTTCATTTTATTGTTTTCCATTGAGTACCCTTGATTTATTCCTTACTCTTTTCTTCTATTTCCTGAATCCTACATCATTCTCTTTGTTGGCTCTGGACTATGTTCAATTAGACAAGGTAGAGTTCTATTCTTTCATGCTATCTTTCTTCCTCTCTCTGTATATTTTTTAAGTGAGTGTCTAAGAGTCAGCAGAAATATGTCTGCTCTCAATTGATTTTTGTTATGTTCAGTTGGTTTTATCAGGTCAAGCATGGGTCTGTACATATTCTTCTGAGGATGTTAGAGTTAGAACTATATAGTATGCATGTAGCTTTTTCACACTGACATCTTCCAATTAACAACATGAAATTAATGTCCCTCAATGTCTTTTCAAGATGTAAGACATCATTTTTTTCCTGTTTGAATATGCCACAGTTTGTTCATTCATTCACTTATTAAATAATGCCCTGGTTATTTGTAGCATTAGGTAACTAGAAATAAAGTAATTATAAATATTTATGTGTAGGTTGTATGGCCCTATGTTTTCTGTAGAGCATTTACTGTATGGTAAGGTAAAACTGTGCTTTTCTTTGTAAGAGACTTCCATAGTACACTTCTGTCATTCCATTGTGGATTCCTGCAAGCCATTAACGAAGACTTGCCTTGCTTTACATCTTTTCTAGTCATTTGTATTTTAACTATTCTAACATTGGCATAGTATTATGTAACTGATTTCACTCCCAATTACCTTATGGCATGTTGAATATCTTTTTATATGTATAGTTACTCTGTCTCTATTTTCCTTAACAAGGTATCTGTTCAACTATTTTCTGTTTTCTAAATTGGTTGTTTTCTTACTGTTAAATTCTTAGAGTTACTTAGGGACTTTTAAACACATCTTTTATCACATATGTATTTTGTATTTTTTTCTTCAGCTTGGGATTTCCATTTTCATTCTCTTAACAGTACATTTGCAGAAGAAAAGTTTTTCATTTGGATAGGGTCCAATTTACCAATTTTTCTCTAATGGAAAGTATACTTGTCAGGCAGTACAATGCATTATTAAGTAACAATGATCATGAGGGTATAACACTAATGTGAGAAATGAAATACAAACAGAAATCAATGTACGGATTGTATGAAAGAATTTATGGTATGGAAAAATACAGTGTTTAAAATCATAAAGGTAAGATAAGAAGGAGAATATTTACCTAACAACAATGGAAAACACAAACATAGTTTCTTTCTTGTATTTTAAGCCAAAAAATATAAATATAAAACATAGAAGAGTAAAAATCCTAGGATAAAATAAGAACAAATACCGTATGTTAGTGTGTTGAGAAATCCATAAAGGTAAGCCAATGGTGGGAAGTTAATAGCTTTGGCCATATAAAAATAAGAAATGTGTCAAAGAACACCATAAATCAATTTTATTTTGAGGTAAGTGGATGAATTATATTTATTACATAAAGGAATAATATCACTAATAAGTTAAATAGGTATCAAAAGATAATAGAAAGAAGTAGAAATAAGAAATAACCATGAAAGTGTGGTAGTGCTCATCTGTAATCATAACACTAGTAGTGTTGGGGCAGGAGGATTGCAAGATCAAGGTCATCCTGGGCTACAGAATAAGCCCTTGACTCAATAAAAATGAAAGAAAAGAAAATTTAATGGCTAGCTCATTTGTAAAAGAGAATAAATTAAAACTAGAACTAAAATCCTAATGACCAAACAAATAATGATTATATAAAAATTAAGAATACAATAATCTTTCCGGTGGGGAGAGAGATTGTGTATAGATATGATAATCTGTAAAACTTTTGAAAGCAAATCTTGTAACATATCTCAGAAGGCTTAATTTCAAGTCAACCCTATGATCCAACAGTCCTACTCTGTATATTTCGCCTAAAAAGAATTTCAAACAAAATTTAAGGTTTCTACCACATTTGTAAAATATGGGAAAGCCTTTGCCCAAAATTCTAAGTGGTTTTCTTAATGTAGGCCAATGTTTGAACTAAAAATGTCAATGGCCAAATACATTCATGGGTACACACTAGATTCCAGTGAATAACATCGGTAACAAAAGCAAGTTCAGAGAAAAATTTGTTATTACATACACATAAAAAGCCTAGAATACAAACTATCAGAAAAAAATTGCTGACAAGGTTATCAGAGATGATGTGCTGTCATTCATTTATTTGTATTTTCCAATTTTTATAAATTACTTAAGGAATCATCTTTAGAGGTATTCATTTGGTAAAGCTTGAGAGATAGAGGTTGAAGAGAAAATGAACTTCTAATCAATCGAAGTAAGAACAGTGATCATGCTGAAAATAACTTCTCCCTGAATGATTTGTTTCTAAATCAGTTCTAATCCGATGAGGTGATAGGACCAGCCCAGAAAATGCTTCAATGACTCAGGGAGCCTCCTCTCCTTTATCAGAGAGTAACATTGGCAGAGGGAAGTATGATGGTTATTAAATGGTGATCCCACAGAGCCTATTTGACAACAAACATTTAGCTTTCCCTTTCCTTACTGTTTAAGATTCTGAAGATGCTTGACATTTCTTGTCAAAAATCCACACATCTATCATGCACCACTAAATCTGCGTGGTGTCCCTACATTTGAACTCATCTTGTACAACACACTCTGTTGACAAATGTCTTTTTTCCTACATCCTTCAAGATGTGATGACTCATTCCTTGGTGGGTGGTAGGTAACTCTGCCCTGGGTCACTAAGTGAATGATTTGGAAAGCGTTTGTGGCTGAACTTATTGGAGCTAAATGATGCAGTGGGAAAGATGAGGTCATAGAAAGAACAGTGCACTGCAGATTGTCAAATGGTGCATGGCAGGCATCAGAAATGTGGTGCAGATGGAGAGACTGTGAATACATTTCAGGTACTGCAGCAATTAGAGCAAGCAGAAATCCACACAGGTTCCCCTTGGATATTGGAATATGGTGTCAGTGTTCTCAGAAATACAGATGGTGTTTCAATACACATAATAGCCTTACCTCTTACCATCTGGACCGAAAAAAAGTCTTTCTACTTGGATTCCCTAATTGATGACCATGTTTTAATGCATTAGTAGCAATTAGAAGTGACATTTTCTACTCTTTTTATTTTTTTAACTAATAACGTTATCATTCCTGTTTTCTTTCTCTGAATTGCTTTTGCCAGACTTGCCACTTGCATTCAGTACTCTCTGCTCTGCAATTCTATTCTGCCCCTATTCATGAGCATATTTGTAAATTGAAGTGGGGGGTAGTACAACACCCATTTCTCCAGAGAAAGGAGACATGCTCATGAATAATGTGGATTCATCAACAAACAGTGAAAGAAACATATGACACAAGCCAAGCTATAATATTATTGCATAGTTACAGAGGAAGGTACCATTTCTTGAGCTGCACAGAAGGCGGTACAAAGCAAGCACACAAAACACCATCCCATCAAGGAAACATGAACCAACTTTAAGACACTGATTTTCATTTTGCTCTGCTTATATTAACAAGAAAAAGTGAGGCTTTTTAAGCATTCCTTTGCTCCAAGTTAACTTCATAGGACCAGTCTGATAGAAGTTGCTTGCAGACATTTATTTCCTACAACTAAATTTCGGCAAAAAAAAAAAATATTAGTGAGTAATTTTAAAAATCAATAGGAAATAAAGGTGTTGTGGTTGAATGATTGCATTTCCAAAAGATATCCTGCAGGCCTAAACCTTAATTCCTATGAACTTGGCCTGATTGAAAATAGGATCTCTGAAGGAATCATGCTGAATTAGGATGGGATTTAATCCAATGACTCGGCCCCCTGTGGGAACACAAAGACATTCCCCCTCAGGGAGAATGCTTGGCGATGATGGAACTAGAGGTTTTAGTGATAAAGCAACAAGCCCAAGAATGCTATATATGGTTACTAGCAACCTAAAAATGAATGAACTGGATTGATTGTTGCTTAGTTCTTCAGAAAGAGCTAATCTTGCCAACATTATTATGTATATCTAATCTCCCAAGTATTGAGAGAATGTTTGTTTTGTTTTTTGTTATTCTTCCACTTCCTTGTGTGTCGGTGGAGATTGAATTTAAGGCCTCAGGAGTACTGGGCAAACACTCTCCCACCTGATCTATATCCCTACACTTCTCTTTTTGAAAAATTTCTTCTAGTGTGTTTTTATGATTGGTTCTAATTTTGGCCTACTTTGAACAGTAATAGTGAATGAAAACAAGGAAGAATGAATATAACTCCATCCCTTTTTCATTCTTACACAATTCTGTTGTGAGACACTAAGGAATCACAAGTGATTAGGGCATTGTTTAGAGTTTGATTCTCTGAGTGGGCTCCTTAATAGAAAAATTTGTTAAAAACTCTACAGTTCATGGCAGGGCTCTCTCACCCTTCTCCAATCAGCCATCCCACAAGGTGCATGAAACTACACCACCACTTTCATAAAGCTATTCCATAGATCAGAGTACACTTTTACAGTCTTTGTAACAGCTACTCAAATTTAATTATCATTTAGGAGGAGGATGCTCACCTTAGGAGGTAAAAGCATGACAGAGAAATTTCCCGTAAAGGCAGTAATGGCTCCTTTCAAAAACTTAGTGAAGTCACTTTTCATGTTGCTATGGTATCTAATCTCTTCTAGAGACATCTGTGGGTTTTTTCCCCCTCATGATGACATATTGCAAAGATATGTGCCAGCATAGTGGTTCTCAACTTTCCATACAAACTACCAAGCCCTCTTTTATAGCTGAGGGTCAAAGGAATTTAGTGCGTGGCAGAAAATAAAGTAAATCACCTGCAATTTCTAAATAATCTTTTTAATCATTTCTTTTTGCCCAGTTACAGAAAACTAATTGAAGCTATAACGAAATGCTTTAATTATCTTAATGACAGACTGACACATTCCCACATGAAGGTCTCCATCAGGACTTTTACTGTGGAAAATGATGTCTAAAAATATGTGCCGAGTAATTGATACCCAAAAAAGTTAATTACTAACTGTTCCAACCTCTGCTTTATTTTTCTTTTTTTTTAAAGCCGCACTTAAAGAAGTAGAGTGGTTGCTTGGCCTTGGCTTTGAGTTCTAGAGAGTTAATCTTATGAACTATCCCTACACAGTTGTTGTTTTTTTTTTTTTTTGTCTGTATTTGCAGAGTGATCTGAACTTAGATTTTCTGGGATGATCTGTATTTTTTCAAACTAATATAAACTCTATGGCTTCAAGATCAGGAGAATCTTAGCTAAATTAATCTCTAGCTACCGTGAGTCATTCACATGTAGACAGGGAAACTGGTATGTAGGAGACACATTGGATGATTAAAGTTACTGCTCAAATGCCAAAGTATTAACACCTATAAAAAGCCAAGCCAGAATGGTCCCATATAGAACATTTAGGTTGAGGGGACTATAGTTTTATTAATGTCATATATTAGCACCTGTTCTGCATCCTGCCATTGTGCCTCTTATGTGAAGAATTAGTGATTTGGAGGGTAGCAATTCATTAAAAAGAATCCAGCTGGTTTAATAAATAAGACTTTGGAAGATATGTCATTTAGTTATATAAAAGGGTTTTTCTTTTCACCTAAAGTTACCTCCTTGAACCTTGCAGGTGCAAATGATATTACATTGTACAATGAGCAGTCATTATTGACACAGATGTCTTATTTTTAGTAAAATGGCTCCTCAGAATATTTAACTGCACCTACACACAGAAAGAAATCTACATCTTAAAAAATACAGTGGAGCTGTCAATTTGAACATGCAATTGCATAACAAACTTTATTAAAAACTTATTTCAGGAATCCAGGCTGTACACCAAGAACTTTCCCTGTTTCTCTTAAGTAATTTTAACAAGTCAATTCTTCCTAAGTATAGCTTGATAAATATTTTGAGAATTAAGTGAGATCTCTTGATAATAACTAATTGTCCAATAATTTTATGGAAGGAGAAGACTGAAATGTTAGAAATTCTTAGGATAATACTAATCTCAAGAAATATAACCAGGAAAAAATGTAGAAAAAATAAGACAAGTCATTATGTCGAAAAATGAACTTTACAACTTTGGTGCAGTGGGGGGGGGGGAAAGGGGGGGGGGGGAAGCGGGGGGGATTGGGGGGGTGGGGGGGTGGGGGAGGATGGGAAGGGGAAACAAAGGAGGAGGCAACAATGCTTGATAAGAAATGCACTCATTATCTTGCCCGTGTAATTGTAACCCCTCTGTACAGTATTTTCACAATAAAAAAATAAAAATAATAATACATATCACCACAAAAGCATAATTGACAAAGTTTTATTCAAATCATTTGGGCTTTTCATCTTTTACAATTTCTTTGATAACTACTTTCAAACTATGTATAAATAAATGGGAAATGAGAACATGGGCAATAATTTTATGTGAGTTGTTTTTTGTATTTTTGGCAATAAAAAACACCCTTTACCGAACTCAGTTTCATAAATAATATTACCTAGAACATATGAGGAATTCTGAATTGCAGCCAAACAGCTGACACAAAAACACATTTGGAATTGACCTCTTCTTTTAGACTCCTTTGGAACATTCTACAAAACTAAATTCTGAATCCATCATTTCCCACGCTTCCTGAAATGAAAAACTAGATCAACTTACTTTGTGCTTCCCTTTTCCCCCAAAACACATTTGGAATTGTACTGTAAACACATAGTATCTTCTTTCAGTTCCAGACACTCTGGTTCTGACACATTCAGAAACAGGTTGTATTCTCCTGGTTCTAGTCCTCAATGTTTGATGCCTTAGAATTTCATTTTCCTTCATTTCAAGATTTCTAGTTGAAATATCAGTATATTGGATGAGTGAGTTTCCCTTAATTTTCACTCCATGTATTAGTAGGAGAAAGTTGAAGCTCTTATAACAAATACATCTCAATATATAGTATTCTCCAAGCAGTCATGGTTCAAGGGGGGGTAGGCAATCTGCCCCATAGAACTATTCAAAGACTATGCTTGATGAAGCAATTCTACCATCTTCAAATTGTGCCTTCTGATCTTGCTCTATTTATGGTGTTTTCTTGCACAAAAGTCAATATGAATTCATTCCTGTTTTTCCAGAGTAAATAGGAAAAGGCAGAGAGACTAAGGGTTGCAAATTCATTTAAAAAGAATGAGTTAAAGTTTTGGTACAATTTTTACAATCACCAGTCAAGATTCACTCAGGTGATACTGTCCTGCATAGGAAATGATTAAATAGTCTTAAGCCAACCATGTGCCCAGAAAGAGAAAACATTCTGGGGAAAAAAATAAAGAGTTTGTGCACACCAAGACAGCTAAAGAGTACCTCAATCATATCCTGGATGAATATATTGGGGGAAAAAATCTCATAAGAAAGTAAACCATAAGTCTTAGAATTATTTTTTGTTCATCTTCAATATGGCATATGGGAAACAAGAAAGGAATATTTCTAGTATCAGACAAGTGGCATAAAGCCATTTTGCTGGAGAAAGTGACAGAAATTGCTTATTCAGTAGTCATACTTGGAGAACTCAACATGCTTACTCTTGTCCACTGAGCACTGGGAACTTTCCTATCCAGTTCAAGGAACTGAAAGAAACCCAGGGCCTGTCTACAAAGCCAACACATACAAGACAGAAGTGAAAAGCTCCAAGCACATCAAAGTACACAACATCAAGAAGCAAACTATTGCATGAATATTATTATCTGAATATTTTCAGAGTAAGATGTCCAAGAGAAAGGGGAGACAGATACTTGGACACATGCCGACATATTTATGAATACAGTGAGTGAATTCAATCCCGTTTGTCCTGGCTAATTCTACCAAGAATTGTATAAAACCTGACAACAATATTTTCAGTTCATCCAGCTAGGGAGTTTTATTTCTCAATCTTTAGATGTTTATTTCTAACAATAGTCACTGTTTCATACTTGCCCCCAATCTATGGCTTAGGACATTTAAATGTAGCCATTATTCCCATTCCTGAGACTATCATGATCATCACCTAAAATCTAACAATGGCATATACTACCCACATCCAATTAGGAATAACCTTCAGTTTAATTTCTGTATTTAGTACTTTGTGTGATCATTTCTTTTGCTTGGAGCAAACCATGGCTTCCAATTTACCTGCAGCCTCTTGCAGTCTGACCTTAAAAGGCCCCAGCTTAATGATATGATATTTGTAAGACTATTCCTTACCTCTCCACCTTCAGAGAAATTGTATTTTCGTGTTTTATCTTCTACACTGGCAGAATTTAAGGAAGTAGAAATGGAGGGACCTGAAATCTCACAGCAATTAATATTCAATACATAGTCTCTGCAAACACATCATGCTGTCAGCCAATATTAAGATTACGTAGAAGCACTATACTTAGGTGAAAGGAAAGTTTGAGAAACAACAGAACTATGTAATGCATCTCCACAGCAAAGTCAATGTTTACTTGGTACTCATAGAAGCTTGGGAAGTGGAGTCCGTGGGGTTCTTTAAATACAAGGTCATGTAATCTGCAAAGAGGGAGAGTTTTACTTCATCTTTCCCTATTTGGATCCCCTTTATGTTTGGATCTTGTCTTATTGCTATAGCTAGGCATTCTAATACCAAATTGAAGAGAAGTGGAGAGAGTGAACATCCTTGTCTCATTCCTGAGTTTAGAGGAAATGGCTTTAGTTTTTTGCCATTAAGTATAATGCTGGCTGTAGGTTTGTCATATACAGCCTTTATTGTATTGAGGAATGTTCCATGGATTCCTAGTTTTTCCAGAGCCTTCAACATAAAGAAGGCTTTTTCTGCATCTATTGAGATAACCATGTGGTTCTTATCCTTGCTCTTGTTGATGTGATGAATTATATTGTTTTGCATATATTGAACTAGCTTTGCATCCCTGAAATGAATCCTGTTTGATCGTAATGTATGATTTTTGATGAATTGTTGAAGTCAATTGGCCAAAATTTTGTTGAGCAGTTTTGCATTGATGTTCATCAAAGAAATGGGCATCAGAAAGAATGACATCGCATTGCCTCATTTGTTAGGAAATGGAAAGACTTGGGAAAAAATATATTAAGTAAGCCAGGCCCAAAGAAACATAGGTCCCATGGTTTCCCTTATTTGCAATAAGTATATGTCTGGGACAAGCAGAAAAGGTCAAAAGCTATGTACATATGACCAGATAAGGTGATGTTAAGCGAAATGAACCCCAAGATAGGGACAAAAGTTTTCTTTCTTGCTATTGTTTCTTACATATTTATAATGTACTTTGTGATTTTTTTTGTTTCTTTGTATGTTCCTCCCCCATGCTATAACCCCTGTTTTCACTGTATTTGATGGTGCCCTGCATCTTGTATATACACTTGCTTAGGGAGGGGAAGGGGAAAAAATGTTTAAATAGGGATGCAGGTTGACTCATTGTAACAATGAGATGTATAAGATGCTATGTTGAAAAACAAACTTTACAATTTAAGCAGGGAAGGGGAAGGAGAAGTGTAGTTGTGGAGGTGGGAGGGAAGGGATGGTAGGGGAAAAACAAAGGAAGAGGTAACAATGCTTGATAGGAAATGTACTCATTACCTTGCTCATGTAACTTTTACCCTTCTGTACAGGTTTTTACAATGAAAAACGTATAAAAAAGAAGCTTGGGAAGTACAACTATATTCCAACTCAATTCCTTTCTAGAGTTGTTATTAACTAAGTCAAGTATATTTTGGTACCCGATGATTCACATAATGTTATGTCTTACTTTTGATGCATGAATATGTACAGCTTTGTAAGTGAATTATATTTTCTATGACATAATTTTTCCAGTCTTCCTATTATCTTCAGAACAATATTAATTGCTTTATTCTTTATTGGTACTAAGGATTATAAACATGAAATTAAAAAGCTAAAAGTACAGAGCAATGCAATGAAGGTTTTGTTTGGGTTTTTTCCCTGACTTCTCCTAACAGAGAAATAACAAAGCAATGCACTGAAGCATCTGCTTGATTCCTATGAAGTGCTGCAATCCATGAACTAATTTTAGACATAACCAAGGAAATAAATACTATTGTATGAATAACGTGTTTCTTTGGGTAGTTGATTTACACTGTCAGAAAAACATAGAACACAACCTATGTTAGTCATCAGTATTTTCATTTGAAACACTAGACTGAATATCATGTGGAAAGAAGGACTGACTAATTCTTCTTTATACCCCAGCATTTAGTATACATAGTACCTGGTCTATTAAAAGTTTTCTAAGCTTAAGAAGACTTAGGGTTGTTTAGTGGTAGGCAAAATAAAGCCCACTGGTGTACACATGATATCTATAAACCAATTATGAGAATCTAAGAACATACTACATTTTGTAGTAAAGGATAACCTTACAACAAGATTACCTGGATTGCCTAGTGCTGGTAAGCTCACATCTGTAATCCTAACTCCTCTGGAGGCTAAGATTTGATTATCACAGTTTGAATTCAGCTTGCACCCCAAAGTCCCTGAGACTCTTATTTCAGCAGCAAAAAGCTAGACGTGGAGCTGTGGGTCAAGTGGTAGAGTTCTAGCCTTCAGTTCAAGCCCCAGGACCTGCTCTTTCTCTCCATATATATGTATATATGTATATAAGTATGTGTTTATATATACATATATATTCTCAGGAATAGGAATAATAATAACTCTAGAAAGTATACATGTATATGGAGAGATAATATATCCATATATATACACAACTCTACATATACATTATTTATAATGTAACTAAAATAGGGGAGGGAAGGGATGTGGAGGAGAAAGAGACAGAGAGACAGACAGAGACAGAGGGAGAGAGAATGCCAATAGCTTGCTGTGAAAACAAAAAATAGCTGAGCCAAAGAATGTGGGCAGCCACTAGAAGCTTGAAAAAGCAAGAGAACAGATTTTTAGTTTAGAACTCTCAAGAAGAAACACAATTTTGCCAATTCCTTGACTTTAGCCAAGGAGACTTACTTTGGATTTCTGACTTCCTGGCTGTAAGAAAGTATATTTGTGTTATTTTAAGCTACTGAGTTTAAAATAATTTGTTATAGCACTAATAGGAAACTAACACAATGGTGGTGTTAAGGGAATACTCTTTGAAGTGAAATTATTCAGATTCAACCACTGGCTCAACCACTAACTTGGAAGTTACTCCATTTTCCATGTTTTGTTTTTTTTCACATATAAAATAGAGTAACAACAGCTTTTCACTCTCAGGACTTTTATAAGGATTAAATGAAACACTTACTGTGCTTGCCATATGCAACCTGTTTCAAAAATGTTTGCAACTTTTATAACTATTTTGTAATCATTATTAGATTATCTAGTGAGATCAGCTGTTTTACTCTTCAGATCCATTCCACAAAGAATTTGATAAGGCATTCCAAAAACACAGGAGACATTAATCAAAGATAAAAATTATTACCCAATAAAATGCAAATTAGCACTGTCAGAAGCAAAGGACAAAACCCGTATACCCAGTGATAGACATTAGGGAGGCAGTTATAGTGATGTGAGTGTAAATAAAGTGACATGACTCACTTTAGGCTTTAACAACATATTATGAGAGCTGAGGAAAAATGAGAAACTCAGCTGCATAGGCTATGGGAGAGTTTCAAGCAAGTAGAATTCATGAAAGTGGGCCTTGAGAATCTACCAGGATTTAAATTAGTAGAGAATGGGAAAGAAGTGTGTTTATAACTAATGAGTAGGCATAAGTGCTAGGCCCTAACTTCAGAGTGTAGTAAATGCATTGTTCTTGATATAAAGCCTAGCAAGCTCCCTCTTCTCTTGACAAAAGTGTATTCAAGTCCAACCCCTATCGCAACTATCTTGTTAAATACATGATCACTTGTTTGAACTGCCATATCAAAATTCCATAGACTGGGAGGCTCACAACAAAAGTCATTTAGTTTTTCACTCTTCTGGAGTCTAAGATCAGGATCTGCAGAGGGCTCCTTCATGGCTTGTAGTTCAATACCTTCTCATTACATGTCTACATATCCTATCCTTAGTGAAGAGGCAGAAAGAGAGAGAAATGAGAGAGAAGCTGAGGGGAGAGAGAGAGAGAAGGTGGGGGAGGGAGGGAGGAGAGGGGAACCTTTCCTCTTCTTATAAGGCAGCTCATGCTATCAGATGATGACCTCATTCATATGATGCCATTTGACCTTTTTACACCTCCTACAAACCCTGTCTCCAAATATAGTTATAGTGAAGGCAAAGGTTTCATTATCGGAACTTTGGAGAATCTAATACAGACAAATTTCCATTGCAGTTCCCTTCAACTTTCTTCCCACTTGTATATAACTATTTTCTCAGCTACAAGCCTTCTTGTTGAGTCGTATTTTGGCATATTTAATCTGAAAAACTGGATGTCTTCAGACCTAGAAAAAATTCAACTTCATTATATCCCACAGCTCAAAAAGGTGGACAGCTTCAAACCTGTGACATCTCAGCTTTAAAGGAAACTTTTGCATTCACAAATTGTTCATATTCTTGGAGGAGATACTTAACAATTTGGAGGGAGGCGAGTTTTAACTAAAGCCGGGCGCTGGTGGCTCACGCCTGTAATCCTAGCTACTCAGAAGGCTGAGATCTGAGAATCGCGGTTCAAAGCCAGCCCGGGCAGGAAAGACTGTGAGACTCCTATCTCCAATAAACCACCAGAAAACCGGAAGTGGCGCTGTAGCTCAAGTGGTAGAGCGCTGGCCTTGAGCTGAAGAGCTGAAGGACAGCGCCCAGGCCCAGAGTTCAACCCCCACGACCGACAAAAAAAAAAAACAAAAAAACTTTCCTTTAACTTTTTCAAAAATAACTATAATAGATGTGTCTGGAAGACACCTGGATTATGGAATGTGAATTTTCTAATTTCCAAAGCATTAGGTCTTGGTAAAGTATAGCCTCATTTCCAGGTAATCTCAAAGTGCCCATTTCAAAGTCCTGTTACACAAATCATAAATTTGTAAAATGTTTTAACTTGGTCACTAAATGAGACTGGAAATGGTAGGTCTTAATGTTTTTGTTTTGATTTTGGGTTTTTTTAGCCAGTTGTGGAGCTTGAACTCTGGGCCTGGGTGCTGTCCCTCAGCTCTTCAGCTCAAGGCTAGTGCTCTACCACTAGAGCCACAGCACCACTTCCAACTTTTTCTGCTTTATGTGGTGCTGAGGAATCGAACCCAGGGCCTCATGCATGCAAGGCGCAAGCACTCTACCACTGAGCCACCTTCCCAGCCTGGTAGGTCTTAATGTTTATTTTACTTTTGCAAAGGGAAAGAGTAAATTGTTACAAAATTGAAAGCAATTTCTAATGGTCCTACCTGAAGCTAAATAATCAATTTATATATATAGAACAAATATTTCTTAAGTATTCATTTCAGAAAAACTGAAATTATTGTCAGAAGAGCAGAAGAAACATATCCTCACTAAAATAATAAATACTGAGCCATACCATGAGCTCTCTGTTTAGCAGAGAGACAGAACCACAAGATCAGAGCTAGGGGAAACTATAACAAATAGGGACAAAGTGAACAGTATAGTGTATATTATTGAAGTTATTAGAGAAACAAACTTAATATTGATAACAGAGAAATAATTCATTATTATTGTGGAAGAGAAATATTTACCCTTTCATATATTCCCCTTTGCCCAGCCAGGTGTTTTTTCTAGCCAGACCTCAGAATTTCTTAAGGAAGAAATTATTAACTTTGCAATGACACTCAAAAGTAGTCACTGAAACCTTTTAGTAGGGCAGTCACTGAGCTGTCATAGTGATAAGGCCATACTCATAGCCCACTCTTCAATTTTCTTCCTTTCCCTTCCTGCCCCCATGATAAGTCTGGAAATTCAGCCCATACTTGTCCAAGCATCTATTCTGATACTTCATCTAGTCTAGGTTCTATAAGTGTAGTAGAAAGCTCCTTATTCCAGTCTAAACCATACATTATGTGACAGCTTATAAAAATGACAATGGATCAAGAGAAGGCACTGTTCCAAAAAAGCAAATAGGCAGAATTCCTTCTTTATAAGGTTCTATCATTTTCTAATAGGGAACTTTCAGGAGGAGGATGGTGGGTGTTTGAATTCAGGGACTAAAACCATAGACCCAAGACTTCATCATCAAAAACAGCTTGATCTGAGTCTTACATGAAAAGTAGGATGTTCTAAGTGGAGGGTAGGAGTTGGGGGTAGGAGGTAGCAAGAACAGGCAGCATAAGGAGAGCATTTGAGAGCAGAGCAAGCAGTATTAGCAAGTTTTTGGTACAACTGTAGCACAGAGTACAGGAGTACAGATTAGAAGGCTCACTGAACCTTTGGGTAAAGAAATCCTGATTGTCCTGAGAATATGATTGGATTTTATTCTGCAGGTTATCAAAGTAATTAAAATAATTTAAGCAAAAATAATTTTAAAACACACTATGTGGCTAAAGAGAAAAGAATGAAATTAATATTTGAGTAGCAGATGTACAGTAGAACAACTATTGTAGGAGTTTTAGGTACTTCATACCCATTCACTTTGAGTCTTCTCAAGACAACTTTGTGAAAACAGAATAATTATTTTACTTCACAGTAGGACTGGGGCTGAGAAGATTGCATAGAACTTAGCCTGGAGTCTCAATAGCCAGAAAATGAAAGATTGGGAACCATGTCTGTCTCATTTCAACTTCATATTCTCTTTTCACAATAAACTGTCTTTCATGCTAGAGGGAATAAAGAAATCAATATAAACACAAGAGAAACTAGGAGGTAAAAGTAATAGAAAAACTAATTACATGTGATAGAGAAAGGGAGATGAAGAAAACACTTGATTTGTGGTGGAGACAGTAACTATATGCACATTACCACAGAACAACGAAATGAGGGTGGTTAGTGTAATCAGATGGTTATATCTAGAACAGTAGACTACCTGTGTTTGGGGTATACACTTATGTATCACTAGCATAAGAATAGCATTGCTCAGAATAAGCAAACAGGATAAGAAGAGAATAAGAAAATAAGGGTACTAGTGAACCCCTAAGAAATCACACCAGTTATATTACATTTTATGGATGTTTGAACAGAGAGAGAGAAACATTTTATTTTTTTGTCAGTTGTGGGGTTTGAATTCAAGTCCCTGGTGTTATGCCTGAGCTTCTTTGTACTGAAGGCTAGAGGTGTACCACTTGAGCCACAGTGCCACTTCCAGTTTTTGAGTAGTCAATTGGAGATAAGAGTCTCATGGGGACTTTTCTGTCCCAAACTGCTTCAAACCACAATCGTCAGATCTCAGCCTCCTGAGTAGCTAGGATTACAGGCATGAGCTACCAGTGTCTAGCTGTAAGGCATTCTTGAAGAAGAAAAAACTTGAATTATTAAACATCTGGAAATTTCAAAAGGGAAACTTATCTAATTGTATGAATTCCCTTGGCATCCACAGGAAAGCCTAGGAGAACCATAGATTGTTAGGAATGCCTTATCACCAAAAACACTTTCAGCTTGACATGAAAGGAACAAAGCTGGAGTAAAATGAAGTCAAGCTGCAGGATTTCTGGTATTCTGTAGACAAATAGCATGCTGATTACCCTCCTCAGCTCAAGAACGTTATCTTCTTAGAAAAAGCAAGAACTTGTCCTAAGAGGCAGGGAAGACATTAGTGAGTAGGAAGAGGGGAATTGCCAAGGGGCTAGGGCAGTGTTAACCCTTTCTAGCACAAGAGGGCACTAACTGGTTACTGTAGCAGGTTGAGCACAAAGAATGTGTGGAATCCTATAGAGAGGGCAATAAACAATTTGATAAAATCCAAAGTAATTTATGTACACTTGCATGTTAATTTTCTAGGCTTTATAACAAACACAAACTTTACAAGTCAAAGCAGCACCCATTAGAGTTCTATATTCCATTATATGATGTATAGAAAGGTTATGATGAAATCCATTTTTTTAATTGCAAGAGAGATGTTTTTAAAGAAAAATGTGTAGGGGACAAGAAAGTAAATATGATATGGTCAAAGTATATTGAATGCACTATAGAAATATTACATGAGGGGGAGTGTAGTCCTGGAGATGGGAGGGGAAAAACAAAGGAGCAGGCAACAATGCTTGATAAGAAATATACTCATTACCTTGCTCATGTAATTGTAACCTCTTGGTATGGTATTTTTACAATAAAAAACTTACTAAAAAAAGAAATATTACATGAAGCCCCCTACATTGTACAATCAATAGATAGTAAATAAAAATGTGGAGAAAGGGGTTGGAAGCATGAATCGAGTGGTAAAACACAAGCTGGTGAGCATCAGGCCCCTTAAAAAAAGTGGGGATATAAAGAAATACCGTTCAAGTCTGTTTATGTGGCTAAAACTGAGGTGTAGCAAGAGCAGCTGCTCAGGGTTGCCTTTCAAGTGCACTGGTTATTAGCAGAACTGAGTTTCTTCTAGCCATTAGACTCAGGTCACTGTCACTTTGCAAATGGTCAAATGAAGACCATTCTAGGATTCTAGGTTCTGCCTTCATCCTTTACCATATGGCCCATTTCAACTTCAAGACCATCAACAGGAAAAATCCTTCACATTAAAAATCACGTAGTGAGGTAGAGGGCAATCATAAAAATCCAATGTATACCCTACAGCATTAAGAAGGTTAAGGATAGAGGAAGGCATGGGAAGGATGGGGGAGGATGATGGAAGGGGTAACACTGATCAAGATGCATTGCATTAGAAAAATGTTTTGCTAGCATTATTTACCATAGCTAAGATCTGGAACCAACCCAGATGCCCCTTAGTAGTTGAATGGATCAAGAAAATGTGATATATATACACAATGGAATTCTATGCCTCCATCAGAATGACCTTGCCCCATTTGTTAGGAAATGGAAAGGCTTGGAAAAAATTATATTAAGTGAAGTAAGCCAGGCCCAAAGAAACATAGGTCCCATGGCTTCCCTTGTTTGCAATAACTAGTATATGTCTAGGACAAACAGAAAAGCTCAAAAGCTATGTGCATATGACCATATAAGATGATGCTAAGTGAAACGAACCCCAAGATAGGGACAAAAGTTTTTTTAAATCTTCTTGCTGTTGTTTTAATGTACTTATAGTGTACCATGTGATTTTTTTGTTTCTTTTGTATGTTTTCCCCCTGGTATAACCCCTGTTTTCACTGTATTTGATTCTGATACCCTGAATCTTGTATATGCATTTTTCTAATTAGGGGAGGGGAAAGGAAATAACAAAATGATGAAATAACGATATAGATTGACCCATTGTAACAATGAGATGTACAAGACATTATGTTGAAAACGAACTTCACAACTTGGAGTGGTGGGGGGGAGTTGTGGAGGTGGAGAGGGAAGGGATGGTAGGGGGAAAACAAAGGAGGAGGTAACAATGCTCGATAGGAAATGTACTCATTACCCTACTCATTTAACTGTAACCTCTGTATGGTATTTTTACAATAAAAATATATACAAAAAACTGCTTTGTTGAACAGCAACTCCTGTGTATAACTATTTAAAGATAACAAAAATAAATTTAAAAATATAACTAAATATAACTCATACTTCTTCACTCTCTAATCAGAAAGGATGATATCCTTTTGAAAATTTCACCTAATTAGAACAGGTCTACCAAGGAAACTTCTCCCTTAATTTAAAAGAAATTAATCTGGGATCTTAATTAGATTTCTAAAAATCCTTCCACAGCAGCACCTATATTTACTCAACTAACTGGAAGAAGCTGTACAGGAGAGGAAATTTAGATATTAAAGCACAAGCCGCAAGCCTGGTCCAATTCTTCCGGCCTTTCGAGACTTTCCTATAGCCCTCTACTGGCAGGCACTCCCATGGATCCTCTATCAGAGCAGAAATACGTTTGCAAAGTCATGGTCTCAGCTACACAAACAAGGCTCTAGCAGGGTGGGCTGGAAGCTGGAAGTTTAGAGGCAGCTCTAGATAGTTCCTTCAAGAGCAGCAATATTATTGGCCATGTTGGTGGGAGACAAGCAGGATAGGATGTAAGATAATTGACAGAATCCTTATTCCCCACCACTATCAGAGAAGTCTTCGAGGTTTATGCTGTTTCCAATACTATTGTAATGCAATGCTATAATGATCCAAAGTAACACTGATTATCGTAGAAAAGTGGGAGATTTTGGAATGCTCTCCTGAGATGTCTCTGGCTACTTCAAATAAAAGTGTTCATGTTCCTATGTGAGAGAGTAGAATAACACATAAGTCCGCTGGATGATGTGGACAAAAAAAAAGGAGATTATGTGTAAAAATCATGGGACTAAAAAGATATCTTCATTTTGAATTACATCTGGAGCTAAGAGAGCATACTTTTTGTGGGGGAGGGGATGATAAATTGTCTTTAAGTTTTTTATCCTAAGTAACAGTTTCATCAAGCAATTGTTTTTGAAGTTAGACAAATTGTGATTTCCAGAGGTTAATATGCTTCTGTAAAAAAAAATACACAAAGATCAATCAAGCAGACAGAGAAGTTGTGAGATGGAAATGAAGAAACACAGGATAATACTCAGTAAGAGCATCACCTTTTAACATTTCTACTTATTCATCTCTAATTATATGCTTAAGCAGCCAATAAGAAAAGCACAAAATTAAGGAAAAGTTTTGCAGATCTTGCTTTTAATTCCAGGCATTAAACTTAAAAAATGTGCACATCATGACAGTGTCACATTTACCTAGAGATTAATGAATTCCTTTGCTCAAAGACTTTTCAACACAGGCAAGTAGAAACTCATCAATTCATATTCATCTAAGCCTCTGCTAAAGTGAAGCAGAGATCATTTTTAATGGACTAATGTGTCCTCTGATTATTTAATCTACCTCAGTAGGGCCAACTGTGGGGGGATTAACATCCCCCATTTTATGACTGATGTGAAAGGACCTGAGTGCTGTCTCTTCTTTGTTTTGCTCAAGTGAGCCACAGCTCCACTTTGGGTTTTTTACTAGTTAATTGGAGATAAGAATGTAGTGAATTTTCCTGTTTACACTGGCCTCAAACTGAGATCCTCAGATCTCAGCCTCTTGAGTACCTAGAATTAGAGGGGTGAGGCACAGCCAACTATCTTGAAAGTTACTGGAAACAAAATCAACAACAAAATCTGCAACCATTAGTCATGGTACCTCTAGTGTCAATTGTAAGAAGCTAAATACTATTGTATCACTTTTCTGGTTTACCTCACCTCTGTGTCATCATATATTTCCATTCCCAACAGAAATCAATCAGTCCCAGACCAAAAAAAAATGCTTCCCTGCTCTGCCTACATGCACCTCTAAAGCTCCTGTCTCAGTGCCTTAGCATGTGTGGTTACTATGGCTGGGGCACCGATAGATACAAATGTCTATGTAAACCTTACTTTATCTGATTTCCACTCACACCAATTATTCTTTATTTGATCAACTGCTTTTTATTTCTTTACCTAAGTTATCAGTAACCTATAGCATAGGTTTGTTTATTCACTTACCTTGTTCTACACTCTAAAACAAAAGGTCTATGAAGGGAAGGGCTCATTTAGTTCACGATCAAAATTCCTTGATTCTAAAACATGCTCAACTCTATCTACTGAGGTTTCTCAATAAATAGTCGTGAAAAAATGTTCACTGATACCATCACTATCATGTTAATCTGCAAGTCTTTGTGTGTCCTCCTGCCTCATTATAACAAGGATATCTCAATGCTTATTAAAAGATTGCTGTGAGTGAAGAATGGATGAAAGAATTTGTAAATGTCTTACTATAAGCCTATGAAGTGCATGGATTCTCTTTATATAGAAAAGGAAACAGCCAGAGAGAGAGAGAGAGAGAGAGAGAATGACTTGATTACCCCAGGACATGCCAAGGGTCTCAGTCTTGTCCTAGATGGCTGTAATCACTTGCTTTGGGCATCCTATAGCTGAATTGAATGTGACAATTGACATACACAAGTGAAATCTTTTCCATGTTCCTTGAAACTGCATTTTGTTCCACAGGAAAGCTAACTGATGTGCTTATTATGGCCCTCTCCCTTCCTAATGCCTCCATATGGCACTTCTTGTGTACTTCGCAAGGAACATCGTCTAGACAGCTCAAGTTTAAGAAGGTGCTTTAATTGGGTGTAGAAAATGCCTCCATGCAGAAAAGTATACTCTAATTTGAGCTCAGTTCTTTACTGGATAGTAAAAGAAAATAGTGGCAAAACATGTTATCAGCTTATAAAATTGATATACATAAAATAGAAGAGGTTTTTATTTATTTTTAATGCCAACATTCAAGAAATACTATGCCTTGTAAATCCCCTCTTTAACTGCCACCAAAACTACATTAAATCTGAGTTTGAAAAACAAACAAACAAACATTTTTTTCAGTATTTTCTGAAGATCAAATGAGAAAGTAAGTGGTTGGAATATAGTAAGTGATCAATATATGAGTCCTTGACTTTGTTCTCTACAGATTCCCACGTATATCACACCACACATGCATATTCACACTCATACACACAGAAAGACAGCACACACACACACACACACACACACAAACACACACAGCACATACTCAGCAGACACACAGCACACATCCACAGAGAGCACTCACACACACACAGAGTATACACATAGAGCACACACAAAGATCACACAGCACACACAGAGAGCATACATGCATCATTATATGCTGTGCATGTTAATTGATCAAAGACTGTATTTCCGGTAAGACTTATTTAGTATTTGCCCTAAAGTTATCATTTCTAAAATTCTTAGTTAACTAATCACTTGCTCTTATCTCCAAGTCATTGTTGTCCAATGAGAAAGCAAAAATAGACCATTTTGAGTATCATAAAATCTATCTCTTATTTCTTACAGAATAATGAAAGGAATTTTAACATAATTAAAAATAACTTCAGCAAAAACCAGACAAATATCTGGAAGATCCTTTGCTGCCTAGCATATATTTATATTCATTATACTTAAAAGGCATAAATGTATATATCCATAATTTGGGGACTGAAACAAATGTGGCACTATTTTAAGATAAATGCTATCTTTTCCATGGTTTAAAATTACTGAGAAAAAGCATGCAGAATAAAGAACATTTGAGAAATTTTCTATAAAAATATAAGTATTCTTCCAAAAGTTCAAAAATCTTTCCCAGCTGCTGATGGACAGTTAAGTGATTTTTATTTCTCATTTTTTCTTCAGTGAACATATTTGATTAGCTGATTATGAAAAATGATAAATACTCAAAACTTTCATAATTTTTAACTCTATCTAAAATGGGCTGATGATCACTAGGGCATACAACATTACTTCATTTTTTTGTAGTTTGTAGTGTAAATCTAATGTGTTACAAATGTGAAGTGAAAAGAGGCATTAGAATGGAGAAATAAATAGAAAGAAATATGATTCACAGGAGAATTACTAAGCTTATTCTTAGGTTTGGTGCTAAATTTCTGTGAGAATTTTTCTTTGGACTTCTAGTGCATTCAAATATTTCAATGCACTTATTATCATGAATAGTAAGGCCAAACTTACAAATTCCATCTCAGGAGACCAGTACTGAAATCTGTTATGACAAATATTGTATAGGAGCTGGGACAAATACCTAGAGATGGAGATGGAATGCCTTAGATCCTGTACTACAAATATAAATCAAACCAGATTTTATGTAATAACAACATAGTGATTTGATTTCAGGAAGAAAAAGAAAAGATTTATCTTCCATTCTAAACAACCAATAAATAAAATATCTCATATTGATTACTAAAAAGCTTTCATGTATTATATTAATACATTTTCATGTATTAATATTAATACACTATTAATATTAATACAGTTAATATAATTCTATTAATACAATTTCTGTTATACATATCATATCTTTTAATATTTACATACATATTGGACTCATATATACATACTAAACTTTTGTAATGTAGGACACTTCAACACAGTGACATATGTTATATTTTCCTTCACATGGTAATCTAGTAGTATGCAAAGCTAGTGATTACTTTAATTCCACAAGAGTATTCAGTGACACCATCCCTTTCTCTCTCCCTCTCTCACTTTTTCTCTCTGTCTTGTGGCTCTACGATCATTATATATATATATATATATATATATATATATATATTAAGGCAGAAGCTCACCACCTTTATATTCCCATTCTACAATATTAAAAGTGAAAAGAAAAGGTCCAGCAAAAGAGCATCAACTTCTTGAAGCAGATTAATTGGAAATTAAAGTTATTGTTTATACCTAGACATACTAAATGCACATACTAAATGCACTCATACCTGTCTTTCTTGTATAACAGATTAGAAACTACTTGAAGCTAAGTGGCCATGTGTCTTTTACAGCTCAATGCTTTTAATTACCAAAAAGAAAGAGGAAGTGGAGAATGATTATATATATATATATATATATATATATATACACACACACACACAAATATATATATATATACACATGATTATATGAATAAATATATAGTTCATGTGTATAATTCCATATATACTAATATATGGGTCTACATGACCCAACCATAGTGAAGAATTTTCCAATGAAATGTAATAAGCAGTTAAAGTATCAGAAAAGCCATAACAATCAACTTTTATTCTAAAACCAGAAAACTTAGATTTCATTCTAAAAGTACATCTTAAAGTGGTAGGTCTAAAATCTCTTAGGGGTTAAACAGGTCTCCAATATACCCTGGAGCTGCTGTCTTTTGCTGGGTAGCATGGCAGAATGGAGAAGACTGATTTATTTATTTGAAACATTTAACATCCAACCTATGAGATTTTGTAAAGCTGAACTTAGTTTACAAAAATTAGTTTATAAAAATGAGTTTATAAAAATCCAGAAATACATGAGCAACGAATATTTACCTGGTAGAATGCTCTGTTCAGTCTCAATATTACTAATGACCAAGGCTTTTTTTTTTTTTGCATTACTTCAGGAAAATATTTACTCATGGATTGCAGTATCAGTCATTGAAAATAACTAATGAAGTATGGAAAGAATATAGCATTCCAATGTTCCAAAAAACATTTAAGAAATGTATAGAAAAGCCAAAAAAGAAAGAGCTATGGTTTGAATGTACCATCCAAAACTCATGTTGGAATTTAACTGCCAGTATAACACAGTTTTGAGAGGTAGGACCTTCAAGAGGTAATTAGGTCAGGAGGATTAAATTCGCTCATGAGGGATTAATATTGTATAGTGAGGGTGGATTCTCAATTGAGAGAGTGGACTTGTTAAAAGAGTGAATTCAAACAAAGTTCTCTGTCTAGCGGGTGCTCACTAGCCCTTCTACTACTTTAAAATAACGCACGAAGGTGCTCTCAACTTGAACTGTGCTTCTGATTTCCCAGCTTCCAAAACTGTGAAAGAAATGCACTGTTATTGATAGTATTTTTCTCAGTCCATTCTTTGTAATTTATTCCACGATACTTTGCTACAGTAGCACAAAGTAAACTATAATATTATAATAATATGCAATAGAATTACAATAGATTTAAGCTCACAATATTATGTGTTCTTCAAAGAAATTATGAGTATGTATATGTATGTGAATTCCACCAAGTCTATACAGTGTTAATGAACTTTTTATTTTGATAATATAGAGGAAAGTGAAATACAGATGTTTCTGAATGAACTTTTTATCTCGATAATATAAAGGAACATAAAATACTGATGTTTCTGAAGACACAATTGAGTCAACATTCAAAATATCCAAGCTGTTCATTCACTAACCTTTGCTTTTTTTCATACTTTTTTATTGTAAAAATGCTGTACAGATGGGTTACAGTTACATGAGCAAGATAATGAGTATATTTCTTATTGAGAAGTGTTAATCAGGCATCCATTATACTTTAATAATTCATTTTGTCCTAGTTGTAAAAGATAAAGTCTAACTTAATATATGTGTGTATAGATAATTTAAAAGTACATGTACATTTATATAATGCATATATGTGTTATGTGTGTGTGTGTGTATGTAAAAAACCAAAGGCTCATAGTACCCTAATAGAAGCACATATCACAATTCTCTGTATCAAAGAAAGAAGTCTCCTATTCAACATCAGCTCATATTTCTGGAAGAGTTAAGCAGACATTCTTTTTTTTTTTTTGTCGGTCGTGGGGCTTGAAAAGCAGACATTCTTGGGGCTGGGAAGGTGGCTCAGTGGTAGAGCACTTACTTTGCATGCTCAAGGCCCTGGGTTCGATTCCTTAGCACCACATAAGCAAAAAGAAAAAAGCCAGAAGTGGCGCTGTGGCTCAAGTGGTAGAGCGCTAGCTTTGAGCTGAAGAGCTGAGGGACAGCGCCCAGGCCCAGAGTTCAAGCCCCATGACCGGACCCAAAAAAAAAATAAAAAATAAAAAAAAGAAAAGCAGACATTCTTGAATCAGCATAAAAATCACCAGCTCTGCTTCTGCAAAAAATTTCTTCCTAAATCCCTTGAAAAATCACCATCACTAAATATTTCTGAACAGGAATGCAATCAGTTTCTCCTGTCTGCCAAGAAAATAAAGAAAGCTGAGCTATAGCGCTCTACCACTTGAGCCACAGCACCACTTCCAGGACAATAATTTTTAATGTATATTTTTCGTACATAAGTTTGTCTTGTTAAATTGAAGTGATTTTTCAGTTATAAAATATTTGATAATGATAATTGTGTATATATGTGTATGTACATATATATATATATACATATATATAATCTGTCATATATTTTAGCTGTTTGGAATAGACATGGACTTCCTGCACAACTTTGGTAGATTTTACATTCTTAGATTTCTGTTGACATTAAAAAATGTAAATGCATATGTCTGTAGGTATCCAAACATCAAGTAAATTTTAATAAATAATAATATTTTAGGGAATAATGACAGGACATGGTCAGTACAGATCAAACTTAAAAATATTTTTCTGCTGAAGTGCTAGAGAGTTGGAGTGGGGCTGGCCCCTCAGACACTGGCATTTGTAATTGGAGATAAGATTCCATTGTTGTCCAGAGAAAGATGGCAGAGGAGAAGCTGGAGGATAAACAAGCTCTCGCACAGAAAGCAGTTTTAGTGTTCCAGTAAACAGTCCTAGGCTAGAGAATCATGCCAAGTGTGCCACCACAGTACAGAGAATTTGTCCAGAGAGGGAAAATCCAGGCAAGGAGACAGATCTGAGCACTTACCCATAGGTAGTGGTGGTGGTGGTGGCCATGGCCACCATACCAATAGAGAGAGCTCAGGACAAAGGCGCCAGACCCAGGAGGTGAGTGGATTCTACTCTACACCAGCAAGAACTGACAAGGAGCAGAAATCTTCATCCTGCAGATAGCAGACCAAGGACAGCCCAGGAACCAAGAGTCTGGTGTGAGTAGAACCCTGACATCCTCACTCCTTCTCAGGGAGTAGTGGTGGGAAGGCTACTCCTCCCCCACCACTGGAGATCTCCATCTCTGATACTGACAAAGGCCCATCCAAGCAACTAACTCCAACTCAGGCCTTGGAAGAAAACAAAAAGAGCCATTTACCATGTCACAGGAACCTGACCTGACCTGCCAGGTTCAGCTCCACTCAGGGGAAAGTCACCCACTCAGGCAGGGAAAGCTCTGCCCCCAGAGGAGAGACTTTCTTCACTGGGTAAACAGAGCCAGAGGCTGTCCCTCTCTACAGCAGCCTAGACAAACGATTGAAACTCAGTAAACATAAATCCCGACAATGGCTCCAGGCTGGGTTCTGAGAGTCTCAGGAGCTAGCCCCTCAGGGAAAAGCTACTGATTGCTGATAGGCCTCAACCCTACCCAGAACCTAGCCTCACCACATCAACTCCAAGTTAGAGGAAAGCCATCTCCCTCTTTTGTAATACTCAAAGCAGATATCTCTCCCACTGAACTAGCCTGGGAGGAGGATCACAAAGTCCTGGGTAAGGCATGCATTTTTTTGCCTGCTCAAACTGACTTAAGAAAACAATCAAGCCACAGGAAAAACAAGCAGACCAAAGACTCCACCAAGAGACTGGTTATGGATACAGGGGAGATACAAGATAGATCTTTTCCCCCACACACACACAAAAAAAACTCTTTTTTCTACCCTTATTTTTATTTTTATCTTTTAAAAAATGTTTTCTTGTTTTTCCCCTTCCCCTCCACAAATTATACCGACATCAAATACAGTGAAAGCAAGGGTTATACTGTGGGGGAGAACATACAAAGCAACAAAGAAATAATCTTATAAATGCGTTAGACACAAATGCATGAAAGAAAAAAAAACATTTGAATACATATCTTAGGGTTCATTTTCCTAACATCACCTTATCTGACCTTTTCTGTTTGACTCATATATATACTAGATATTGCAAATAAGGGAAACCATGGGACCTATGTTTCTTTGGGCTTGGCTTACTTCACTTAATAATAATTTTAAAAACAAGTCGTTTAAATAAGGATACAGATGGACCCGTTGCAACAATGAGAAGTACAAATTGTCATGTCGAAAACGAACTTAACAACTTTGGTGTGGGGGGGGGGAGGATTGGGGGGGGGGGGGGGAAAGCTGGGAAGGTATAGGAAGGGGAAACAAAGGAGGAGGCTACAATGCTTGATAAGAAATGTACTCATTATCTTGTCCATGTAATTGTAACCCTTCTGTACAGTATTTTCACAATAAAATATAAATAAAAATTTTAAAAAATGTTTTCTATTTTTTTCTCTCATAATTTTTATTTTAGGTGTATATCTGTGTGTGCTTTTTAAAAAAATCTCTTTTGACCTTTTGGTCCTTTTTTCTTATTTTTTTTCTTCTCTTTTCTTTTTTTCTCTCTCTCTTTTTTGCATGACTTAAGTACTGTTCTGCTCATCCACAGATATATATACCTGTCGTCGATTATTAGACCTTATCCCCCATTGTGTACATACTTAATCCAGAAAATTATTACTCAATTCACAACCTCTTAGGCTTAACTTCTTTAATAGTAGTATTATCTCTTTATACCTATATAATTTTTAAGTATTCCAATTGTAAGAATTTTTATTTTTTTCATGTTTCCTTTTTATCTCTCCCCTCCTCTCATACTATCTTTTTCTTCTCTCAATATCATTTCTTTATACTTGCATAATTTTTATACTTGCATAATTTTTATTTTTTATTTTTTCATGTTTCCTTTTTATCTCTCCCCTCCTCTCATACTATCTTTTTCTTCTCTCAATATCATTTCTTTATACTGGCATAATTTTCACCTCTCCACATCCCTCTAATCCTGTTTTTCCCCACAATTCTCTCTAAAACCAATAATTTCTGGTTTGCTGAATCCCTCTTTGATGTTCTTAGACCATTAATCCAGAATTGTTTGATATTGAATAGATTGTATCTGTTGAACTAGATTGTATCTGCAGCCATGTTGACTGTACTACTACAAGACTCTGGTTGATGCCTGCCTTAACATAGTGTTCTAGCACAAAATTGGTGTTATTTTCATACCAAATGGCCAGAATAAGGCAGAGAAACACAAGAAAAATAGCAAGTCTGGGTATCTCAAATCCCACTCATGACAAACAGGTGACAGAATAGTTAATGAATAATCCAAAAGAGAGTTCCCAAAAAGCTCTACAAACACTACTGGTAAACATAGTGAATGAAAAGATTGAAAGCCTGCAAAGGACTCAGTGTGAGCGTGATATGGAGTGAGAGGAGACAAACCAAAGATTAATACAGGAATCTCATGAGCATGAGGAAGCTATTCAATGATTAATACAGAATTGTGTGAGCAGGCTGAGAACAGTCAAAGAGAAACACAGGAATAGCATGAGCATAAGGAAGCTAATCAAAGAGTAATACAGGAATTGCATGAGCAGGATGAGACAAAGATCAATAGGGCATTCGTAGAATCCATTAACAGACAGCTGAAGGAATCCAGAGAGACCACAAAGGGAATGCTGAATGGAGCACAACAGAAGGAAGGGGAGTCCAAGGAAACCATAACCAATCAACTAAGTGATTTGAGAATAAACACTGAACAACAAATTAAGGAAGTAAAGAAGCTCATACTAGATGTAAAACAAAGCTCTGAAAAAGAATTTGAAGCCATCAAAGCCGACTAATTAGAAATAAAGAAAATAAAAAACTAAGTAGAATGTCTTGACAGTAGGTTAGACCATGGAGAACATTGAATCTTGGGGATTAAAGACAGCCTACAATTTTTGTGTGTTTTTTGTTTTTGTTTTGCTTTTTTTTTTTTTTTGGTCAGCTCTGAGGCCTGAACTCTGGGCCTGGGCGCTGTCCTTCAGCTCTTTATCCCAAGGTTAGCACTCTACCACTTGAGCCACAGCACCACTTCCGGCTTTTTTTTCTGCTTATGTGGTGTTGAAGAATTGAACCCAGGGCCTCATGCATGCAAGGGAAGCACTCTACCACTGAGCCACCTTCCCAGCCCACAGCCTAGATATTATAGAGAAAGAACATACAACTATCCAAGACAAATCCAAGAAATAGGATATATCTATTCAACATTTAGAAGACACCATCAGAAAGCCTAATCTGAAGATAAAGGGTGTATAGGAGCACCTAGAGACAGAAGTTAATGGTCTAGGAAATTTATTTAGCAGGATCCTAGCAGAGAACTTCCTAAACATGCAAAAAAAAAAAAAGGCCTATTCAGAAACAAGAACAGGACATCCCACCATCACATTATAATCCACACAGGATCAATTCACAGGATCCTTAAAGCTGTCAAGGAGAAAAGATCAATCATCTATAAAGGGAAACCATTTAGAATAACCTCAGATTTCTCAGCAGAGACAAAGCAAGGAGAGCCTGAAATGATATATGTCACACCTTAAAGAGAAACAACTATTAACCAAGAATACTGTACCCAGCTAAACTCTCCTTCATAGAAGGCCAAATAAAACCCTTCCATAGCAAAGAAAAACTGAAACAATGTATCTCCACCAAACCAGCCCTACAAAAGATTCTTAAAGATGTCCTACACATAGAAAACCAACAAGACCACAATAAAAGCCAAGAAACCCCACCCAAACTGAGAATTCAAGAACCATAGGAAGAAACCAGTTGTCACAGCCCCCAAGAAGGTGGATAACATGGAAGGAACTACCTAACACCTCTCAGTCCTAACTCTCTACATTAATGGACTTAACTCTCCAATTAAGTGACATAGACTATCCAGTTGGTTTAAAGAGCAAGATCCTTCTATCTTCTGCCTTCAAGAGTCACAACTTGCCCACAAAAACAAACATATCTTGAAAATGAAAGGCTGTAATAAAATCTACCAAGCAAATGGCCCCCATAAACAGGCAGCAGTTGAAATCCTAATATCAGATAAAATAGACTTCAAATTAAAATTAGTTAGAAGAGATAAAGAAGGTAGAGATAAAGAAGGTAATACTACTAATACATACTAATTAAGGGATCTCTCCTTCAGGAGAATATTACAATTCTAAATATCTATTCACCAAACTACAGAGCACCCAACTTTATCCAAGAAACACTACTCTCCCTCAAATCTCACATAGAACCAAAGACATCGGGGACCTTAACACACTACTATCCCCACTAGATAGATCAACTTGGCAAAAACTCAACAGAGAAACCACAGATCTAAACAACTGCATAGATCAATTAGATTTAACAGACATCTACTAAACAACTGCATAGATCAATTAGATTTAACAGACATCTACTGAATATTTCACCCAGCAGCATCAGAATACACATTTTTCTCAGCAGCACATGGAACATTTTCCAAAATAGACCACATTTTTGATCACAAAGCAAACTTGTCCAAATTCAGAAACATTGAAGCTATGCCCTGCATTCTCTCAGACCACAAGGGAATAAAATTAGAACTCAACACTACCAATTTCTTTCTATGAAGCCATCATAACCCTCATCCCAAAACCAGGCAGAGACTCATCAAAGAAAGAGAACTATAGACCTATTTCTTTGATGAACATCAATGCAAAACTTCTCAACAAAATTTTGGACGATCGACTTCAACAACTCATCCAAAAATATTATATACCTCAGTCAAACAGGATTCATTTCAGGGATGCAAAGGTGGTTCAATATACACAAAACAATTAATATAATTCATCACATCAACAACATCAAGAATAAGAACCGCATGGTTATCTGAATAGATGCAGAAGAAAGCATTTGACAAGATCCAACAGCCCTTTATGTTGAAGATTCTGGAAAAACTAGGAATCCATGGAACATTTCTCAATACAATATAGGCTGTATATGACAAACCTAAAGCCAGCATTATACTTAATGGTGAAAACTAAAGCCATTCCTCTTAACTCAGGAATGAGACAAAGATGTCCACTCTCTCCACATCTCTTCAATCTAGTATTAGAATGCCTAGCTACAGCAATAAGACAAGATGCAAACACAAAGAGGATCCAAATAGGGAGAGATGAAGTAAAACTCTCCCTTTTTGCAGATGACATGATCTTGTATTTAAAGAATCCCATAGACTCCACTCCCAAATTACTCAAGCTGATTCAAAACTTTGGCAAGGTAGCAGGGTATAAAATTAACCCTCAAAAATCAATGGCTTTTCTGTATGCCATTAATGAGAAAAGTGTGGCTGAAATCAGGAAAGCAACTCCATTCGTAATAGCCCCACAAAAAATAAAATACCTAGGAATTAACTTAACTAAAGAAGTGAAGGGCCTCTATGATGAAAACTTTAAAAACCTGAAAAAGGAAATCAAAACAGAACTTAACAGTAGCAAAACCTCCCATGCTCCTGGATTGGAAGGATCAACATCGTGAAAATGGCAATACTTCCCAAGGCTATCTACAAATTCAATGTGATGCCTATCAATATTCCAACCTCATTCTTCAAGGAAATAGAAGAGACAATCCAAAAATTCATATGGAACAATAAAAGATCCCAAATAGCAAAAACGATCCTTAACAGAAAGAATAGTACTGGAGGAATACCAATACCAAATTTCAAACTCTACTACAAAGCTATTATAACCAAAACAGCTTGGTACTGGCACAAGAATAGACCTCAGGACCAATGGAATAGAATTGAAAACCCAGAAATGAACCCACAGACCTATAGCCACTTAATCTTTCATAAGGGATCTATAAAAAAATAGACTGGAAGAAAGACAGCCTCTTTGGTAAATGGTGCTGGTAAAATTGGTTAATCACCTGTAGAAAACTAAAGCTAGATCCTTATATATCACCCTGCACCTGAATCAACTCCAATGGATGAAAGAAATCAGAGTCAAAGCAGACACCCTGAAAACATTAAAGGATGGAATAGGAGAAACCCTGGGATTCTTTGGTACAGGCAGAACTTTTCTTAATAGAGAGCCAGAAACACAAGAAATCAAAGAAAGATTGGACAAATGGGATTGCATGAAGCTGCAGAGCTTCTGCATGGCAAAGAACATAGCTAGCAAGATCAATAGAAAGTCCACATATTGGGAGAAGATCGCCACTAGCCATACAACTGACAATCTCATATCTAAAATACACATGGAACTTAAAAAATTAAATCCCCCAACAACAAATCTTCAAAGAAACAATTGCCCAATAAATAGTGGGCTAAAGACTTAAAGAGAAACTTCTCTGAAGAGGAAATAAGAACGGCTAATAGACACATGAAAAAAAAAATGTTCAACCTCTCTAGCCATAAAAGAAATGCAAATCAAAACAACATTGAGATTCCACCTCACCCCAGTTAGAATAGCTATAATCAAGCACTCTAATAACAATACTGCTGGAGGACATATGGACAGAAGGGAACCTTACTGCATTGTTGATGGGAGTGTAAACTTGTTCAACCACTTTAGAAAGTAGTATGGAGGTTCCTCAAAAGACTCCACATAGATCTCCCCTATGACCCAGCAATCCCACTTTTAGGCATTTACCCAAATGATTACAAACAAAACCACACTAAAGCTACCAGTACGACTATGTTTATTGCAGCCTTATTTACCATAGCTACGATATGGAACCAACCCAGATGCCCCTCATTAGATGAATGGATCAAGAAAATGTGGTATATATACATAATGGAACTCTATGCCTCCATCAGAAAGAATGATATGGTCCCATTTGTTAGGAAATGGAAAGACTTGGAGAAAATTATATTAAGTGAAATAAGCCAGGCCCAAAGAAATATAGGTCCCATGGTTTCTCTTATTTGCAATTACTAGTATATGTCTGGGACAAGCAGAAAAGCACAGATGATGTTACTCCAAATGAACCCCAAGATAGGGACATAAGTGGGTTTTTTCTTCCTTGCTATTGTTTCTAATGTATGTATAATGTACCATGTGATTTTTTTGTTACTTTATATTTCCCTCCCCTTGTTTTTTACTGTATTTGATATTGGTATAATTTGGGGAGGAGAAGGAAAAAAACAAAATGATTAAATAGGGATACAGGCAGACCCATTGCAACAATGAGATGTACAAGATGCTATGTCGAAAAACTAACTTTACAATTTAGGCAGGGTTGGGGAGTGTAGTTGAGGAGGTGGGAGGGACAGGATGGTAGGGGAAAAACAAATTTGGAGGCAACAATGCTGGATATGAAATGTACTCATTACCTTGCTCATGTAATTGTAACCCCTCTGTATAGTATTTTCACAATAAAAAACTTATTTAAAAATACTTTTCATCCAGAGTTGACTGAAGTCAAGTATGCAAAAACCTATGGACATGGAAAGCCAGCTATATTTAGTATGGATACATGTGAGTAAAAGTATGTGTACAATGAATATTTATTATATATGTAAATATCCTTAGACCCTAAACCATGCCTTATGGATAAAGGAGGGGAATGGACTAGACATAGTTCCAGCTTTTTTGCCATTAATACCAAAATGAGGCATTTCCTATTTAGGAAATGATTAAAACTACTACAATTACAGGTCATGTTTACAAAACGGACACAAAATTTTGTGTCATCTTTCAGACTCAATCCTAGGGAAGACTTTGGGGAAGTGAGACAAATTACCTCCCATTACCAACCTTGATACATGGGTGGTGACTGGCAGTGTTTTGTTGGGACTTAAGTCCTTCATCTGGTAATATTCTTGTATCTATCTCCATTTCTAGTCCCAAACCCTCTATATGAAGCCATGCTTATAGAAGGCCTCATGGCCATGTCATTTTTCAGGTTTCTTTGCTAAAATCACCTGATCTAGAGACCTTGAAGACTTGAGTCTCCACTCTGATTCAGCACCAGTACATTTCCTTTCCTAATCTTTCCTTTATCCTCCTTAATCTCTGGCTCCTTATTCTACCAGTTGACAGAATCCTTTCATTCATGGCTTCCTCCACTACAAGAAAATCCTCTGCCCATTTCCCCATATTGCTTTCATAAATGAGTCTCCTTTGGCACTGCTCGGTGAGGAAAACTGGCATATCAGAGCTGTCAGCATGTTTTGTCCCTTGCTTATACTATCACAGAATGTGATTAAAAGTTTTGACTGTTAATTTCACTTCAGGTTGTTGTATTAATCTTAATCAATTACCTTAATACCTGCCAGCTCAGCAATCTCTACCTTGACACATACTGCTTTGCTTGTTATAGACTCTTTATATGATTGAATAGAAAAAAACAGTAGTAAGGACATTAACAAAGTTACTCAGAAATGGGGAAGGAAAGAGAAGACGCTTGCAATATTCAAAGGAAAACGCTGAGAAGTTGAAGAGGAAATGAAGGAGGTTCAAATCCTATAGTGTAGCTAAGTTACAGGATGTATGCTGGCCAGTGACTGATAGGGCAGCTGAGAAATTCATCCACATTGTTCCAAACACTCTCAAAGACTTGAAAAGGAGTCTGGTCGAAGAAGAAATCCCACAGATATTTAAAACACAAACATTTCTCACAACACTCGAGGAAAAAGGTGAAACAGGGCTGGGAAGGTGGTTCAGTGATAGAGTGCTTGCCTTGCATGCATTAGGCCCTAGGTTCAATTCCTTAGCACCACATAAACAGAAAAGGCCAGAAGTGGCACTGTGGCTTGAGTGGTAGAGCGCTCGCCTTGAGCTGAAGAGCTGAGGGACAGCGCCCAGGCCCAGAGTTCAAGCCCCATGACTGACAAAAAAAAAAAAAGGTGAAACAGTGCAGCAGTGTAGCATACTGAACATGGATGCAAGTGAACTATACAACTGGCGGGTAGAGATGGGAGGGAGGGAATGGGAGAAAATGAGGGGACAGATGACACTGTATGAAAGAAAATGTACTGGTTACCTGACTCATGTAAAAGTTACCCCTCTGTGCATCACCTCTATAGTAACAATAAAGTATACTTTTAAAAACATAAACATTTCTCACTTAATAAGTCAGCTATACTTCTTAAAAGGAAAAGAGAAGCTAATAATAAAGAGAGCCAGGTTGATCAGATCCTCAGATTTGTCAGAGCTATCATGAAGGCAACCCTCATAAATGGACACTGGCACATCTGGCCCAGAATATTAGAAAGTGTCCAAGACAGCATAATGGCAAGTCTACTCTACTCAGACAACCACCTACTCTGATCTGGCCTAGCAGGATATGAAGGATGAATTGGGTGGCTAAACTTGGCTCAGGCTTTCCTGAGGTCAACTTCACATGCTTGTGCCTGTACAGTCTCCAGCTCTTTCCCAATCCTTGCCATGTTTGTACAGACCCCCTGATATGGTCTCTGTCTTGATTTCCCAATTACGTTCATATTCCCCATTGTCAAAAAGTTGTTACAGACTTCAGATAATGGAGAAGAGTTGTAGCTCTAGCCTGATTTGCTGAACTCTGGATTCTATGGATGAGATCCTCATAACACAGGCCTCTGTGGTCCTGACATATAACCCACTATGAAATCACAGAGCTGTTGGATGACAAGTTTCTATTCATCATCTGGATAGTCTGTGTGTTAGTCCATTTGAGCTGCTGTAACAAAATACCACAAACTGCCTAGTTTATAAACAGCAGAAATTGATTTTATCACAGCTCTGAAAGCTGATAAAGTAGTCTTATTTCCTAGCTCTAAACACTCACATAGTGAAAGGGACATGTTAACTTCTTAGTTTTTTTTAAAAGGCATGAATCCCATTCTTGATGACACTTCTTTGTGACCCAATCACTTCCCAAAGGCCTTATTTCTAAATGTCATACCTTGGGGTTTTACTCTAGTTATTTTGTACTCTTTAAGCCCAAACCAACTTAATTGTACAGTGCTACATGACTATAAGCATCTTCCTTGTTCCCTCTCTCCCTAAAAGATACCTTTCTGTCATTCACAGCATTTTAAACAATGACACCTTAGTCTGTAGCTTCACAAAATAAAGTTTTCAAAAGAAGGTCAAATTTCTTTCCCTTTATCCAAGAACCATTCTTGGATATTTTGTGATATTCAGATAACATAGATTTTATAATTAATGATGATATATTTAAACACAGTCAAAGTCATTTAATCCTCAAAACAATCAGATACACCTAATTGAGTAATCTGAAAACAATCTGATGCTTACAAAATTGTCTGGCCAAATGTCAAAAATATCAAGACCATCAATAGTAGAGAAAAACCTTGGAAAGTATTCACAACCCAAAATCTTCTAAAGATTTATAATAATTAGGTAAAATATGTGCTAGAGGTATTGCCCAATTATAGAATGCCTGACTAGCAAGTGTGAGGCCCTATATTTAAACTCTAGTTGTACCAAAAAAAAAATCTAAAAGCAAATATGTATAATGTGGTATCCTTGATGAGACCACAGGATGTAAAAGGGACATTAGGGGAAACTGAGGAATTCTGAACATACTTTTATTGCAAATGATATTAATGTGACATTAATCATTAATCAGTAATCATTAATATCATAATATTAATGTGATATTAATTGTGACATTAAGTGTAAAAATATACTATGAAAAATAAGATGTTGGTGATAAGGAAACTAAATATGATATGTGGAAACTCTGTACTAACTTTAAAATAATTCTGTAAATATAAAACTGTTTTGAAAGTACAAGTTATTATAAACAAGCAACAAGTAGAAAATAGGAGGATCACATACTAAGGCTGGCCAAAGCAAAAGCACGAGATACTATCTGAAAAGGAGCTAAAGTAAAAGGTGCTGTAAGAGGGGTTCAAGAAGTAGTTAGAGCACCTACTTACCAAACACCAATATGGCCAAAAAGAAAGAAAGCAATGTAATATGACAGTGGTTATATATTTTGCTTTGTCTCAGAAGTTATACTTTTTACCATAGATTTTCCAAACTTCTTTTTTGTCATTAAATTCAAGTATTCTATTTCTTATTAAGAGAATTACAAATCTTCCCTTTCTCCTGAACAGATGAGGTTATTTAAGGTCAGCTTATCTATAAATACTAGGACTTGCCTCATTTGGAGTGGAGAGGAGAACACTTAAAATCATTTTTAGTTAATTATTTATTCCTGAACTTTCTGATTCTTCCTTTTGTGTATTGATTTATGAGAGCACAAGAAAACATCTTGAGTACTTTATAAAGGCTTCATTATGCCTCCTCTCTCTATCTTCAAAACACATCTTCTTGACTGACCCATTTTCTACCATCTAAACACCTGTAGAAAGAAGATAATGTCCTTTCCTTTAGCAGTGATGATAATAATGGAGCACAGGCTGACTTAGGAAAGAAATAGAAGCTCACCTATTTAATATGTTTTGACCTTGAGCAAGTTCTAAAACTGTTGGCTCCTTCTTTACAAAAGAAATGACACTTCTTTTGTAAAAATTAAATGAAATACTACATTTAATATTCTTAGCATGGGTTTGGTTTCATAATAAAGGCCCCAATAAATGCTAGCACAGAGGAGAATAAGTAATCATTTTCCTACCAAGTGCAAACTTCTATAAAAAATGAGTTAACAAGGGAAAAGCATACAAATTTATTTGATATAAATTTTACATGACAGGGAAAACTTCACAGATAAAGGTCCAAAGGAAATAGAAAAGTATGTATGGTTTCATGCAATTTGATGAAAAGTGGACAGCCCCAGGGCATTTTAATTGGACAAAAGAGGTCTGATATATTTGTAAAGATAGGGAAGTTAGACCTGTGTGTACAGATTCTTCTGAACAGCTCTGGATCTTTGAGGAAATGCCATTCCTGTTTCTCTGGCTCTAAGGTGGATACATCTGAAATAAAGTTTTAACAACCTGCTTCAGGAAAAAGGAATGCAGATGAGAATGTCTTCCTGCTACTGGTGCTTTCTCAAAGTGTCACATTTTGTGGCAGTGTGTCCTAAATCCTATCCGTAGCTATTGTGTTTTTAGGGCTGTGCCTAGTTATGAGCTTATATGTAACAGAGATTTAAATAAGGAAAAAAAAAAAACACCCATGGCTGGGTACCAGTTGCTCACCCCTGTAATCATAGAATTCAGGCTTTGCAGTTCAAAGCACACTCAAGCAGGAGAGTCTCTGAGACTCTCGACTACAATTAACTACCAAAAAGCTGGAAGTGTAACTGTGACTCAAGTGGTAGAACACAAGTTGTGGACAAAAAAGTTCAAGGGCAGTGCCAAAGCTCTGAGTTGAAGCACAAGGACCACCTTCCCTTACACACAACAAAACCTATAGGAAATGAGCAGGGAAAATATTAAGTCCCTTCCCAGGTCCAAGTATTCTTAATACAGGGAGCCAGGCAAAATAAGAAATGAGAGGGGCTGGGAAAGTGGCTCAGTGGTAGAGTGCTTGCCTTGCATGCCTGAGGCCCTGGGTTCGATTCCTCAGCACCACATAAACAAAAAGAAAAAAGCCGGAAGTGGCGCTGTGGCTCAAGTGGTAGAGCGCTAGCCTTGAGCTGAAGAGCTGAGGGACAGTGCCCAGGCCCACCAGGCCCAGAGTTCAGGCCCCACAACCGGACACACCCCCACCCCAAAATAAAATAAGAAAAGGCCGAGGGTTCTGATCCCGCAGACTCAGGGAGCACGTGACCCGTCACCCAAGAGCCTGCCATTTCCTGGGCTTCCATGAGGTCAGCACAACGCAAGAGCTACAGAAGGTTCACTTCCCCTTCATATGTGTAAAGACATCACAAGAGGTAGGCTTCTAGATTAATGGTGAAAGGGAGGGAGAATGTAGTTATAATGTTGACATACAAGAAAATGGAGCCAAATAAAGTGAGGGGAATGGGAGGAATTGGGGGAGAATGATGAGAGGGTGACATGAATCAAGATACATTGGAGCCACTGACATCGAATTGAAACCTCAATGATTTTTTAAGTTTTAAAAGGTGGGCTTTTGGGTTTAAAAGGATTCTTTTTTAAATGTATTGTTTATTGTTATTGTAAGGGTGACACACAGAGGAGTTACAGTTACATGTCAAATAAATAGTACATTTCCTTTCCAACTATGTTACCCCTTTCCTTTCACTCAATTTTTTCTTTGCCATCCCCACCCAGAAGTTGCGTTCATTTTCAACATAGTGTCTAGTGAGTATCACTGCTGCATTTAGACAAATGAAGAAATGTTCGACATCACTAGCCATAAAAGAAATGCAAGTCAAAACAACATTAAGATTCCACCTAACCCCAGTTAGAATGGTCATATGAAGAAAACTTACAATAACAAATGCTGAAGTGGATGTGGCCAAAAGGAAACTCTAGTACACTGTTTGAATGTACAATGTGCAAATTTCTTCAACCACTCTGGAAAGCAGCATGGATGTTCCTCAAAAGTCTAGATATAGAGATTCTCTCTTACCCAGAAATTCCACACCTGGGCACTTATCCAATAAAACCCAAAGAAAGCCACACTAAAGCTACCAGCATAACCATGTTCATTGCAGTATTGTTTACCATAGCCAAGATACAGAATCAACCCAGATGCCCCTCAGTGGACGAATGGATCAACAAAATATGGTATATATACACAATGAAATTCTATGGTTCCATCAGAAAGAATGATATAACACTCATACGGAAATGGAAAATGACTTGGAAAAAATTAAAAGAATTCTGCTAGTTTTGAAATTCACTGTAACATCTGAGCAAAGCAAAAAGAAGAAAGAAAATGGCATTATCATGCACACTAGTTCTGATCTCATGAGAAATCAGATCTGGTGGTTTTAGCCAGTGAATAAGAATTTGTTTTACACTAATCTAAAAGTAGTAAACAATAATCACTTTTCAGTATTGTATAAGAGTATAGGAGACCTGCAGTCTACATATCTCCCTAACAACCAATGAAGTAGATGTTTTACCCCACTTTTAGAGAGATGAGATAAAGTAAGAGATTAACATCATGCCCCTATGACAGGTGAATAGGTATTGGAATCTAGGTCTAACTTCAGATAACCACTGAAACACTTTATCATTATGCAGGCAGTAGAGGTACAATCATGCACATGACCTATTTCTTGCCCTCAAGGAGCTGACAGTCCAGTAGGGAGCATAGATGGGGTAAAGTGAGTATCAATGCGATGAGATCACCTAAGCAGAGATCCTCACCCAGAGACAAATAGCAGTCATAGTTCACATCACTGAGAAAGGATCAGCTGTGTGAGTACCTTAGCAGTAGAGAATATAGACTTTTCTTGAAAAATGCCATGATCCAGATAGCAATTTGGCACATCTACTTGAATGACAGTGTATATGGGCCCATACCCCATTAAATAATATGTGGTTTGTGATATTCTGTGTTTTTTTTCTCATTTTTAAAAGTAGATGTTGATATTCATTCTACCTCACAGAGAAGAAAACTTAAGAAGGACTTAGAATAGCACCCATCCACCCATCTCATAGGTATTCAAATGTTCCACTCTTGGGGCTGGAAATGTGACTTAGTGGTAGAGTGCTTGTCTAACATGTGTACGAAGCCCTGGTTTGATACCTCAACACCATATAAACAAAAAAAATTGCCAGAAATGGTGCCGTGGCTCAAGTGGTAGAGTGCTATCCTTGAGCAAAAGAACCTCAGGGGCAATGCTCAGGCCCTGAGTTAAAGCCTCAAGACTGGCAAAAAAAAAAAAAAAGTTTCACTCTTTCCTCTTGGAAGGTAATACAATGCCTAGAAACAGAGAGAGCTCAGCCAGTTTTTTTCTGATAGAGGTTATGGCAACTTTGAATTTATTATAGTTTCCACACATATTTATGTAAGTTGTCTTTTTATTCTAGGTCTATATTATTTTGTATTCAAAAATATTTATCTATGGTTTATTGTCTCTTCATATAGTAGATTATACCCCTGACATTTATTTTAATAAAAGAGATCAAGAAAAGTAGAACACAATATAGGATCCAACAATATTTTTCAACAATTTTTTTACTGTTTTCCCAAAATGTTTTAAAGACTCAATTAAGAAATTAATTCTCAGATCTCTTTAGTCCTCTACCTGTCTCTAAAAGAACCAGAAAAGGCATCAATAAGCAACAATTATGATGCTAATTTTAGAATTTGAAAAAAAACAAAGACAGTAACTAATAGAAAGAATCATAATAATAATAATGAAGTGAACAGATGTTATTTTTAAAGAAAAGAAATATTTCTCTTTTTAGACCAACCTAAATTCTTAATTTAATGTCTGAGATTTATAAAACTAATCATAATGAATTCATTAGCATGATTATGGAGTGCCCTACAGATCTTTAGATGTAATTTTGCTCTATTATAATTTCATTCCAGAACACCATATAATTAAAATGAATTATTAGTGATATTTTTTATAAATGTCAGAAATTATGGACAGAATTCCAAAATCATAAAAGCTTGAAATAGTTTTATAAACCTACAATTTAAATGTGTACTATTTAACTGTTTGGCAAGAAATGTACTCAGTATCTTACATATGTAACTATAATCCCTCTGTACATCACCTTGACAATAAAATTAAAAAAAATAAATGAGTACTATTCAAAGACATCCAACTTCTTAAGAAAATAATATATAATGACTCTCATTAATCATGGGTATTTATTATTCCAAAATTATATAAATGCTCAGCTGAACCAAAGAGTAGCAGTGAAAGAATTCATGTGAAAGACAAATTAGGACAGAAAATTTCCCTTTAGAGCACACTAAGGAACTCAGTTTAATGGTGTTCATTCTAATTAGAACATTCACTTTCTTAAAAAGTATTATTTCTTTCACCACTGTATCTACTCTGAGAAAAAGAATACTTTCAAATCACAGTACTTTGGGGGATATTAAAGTAGTGCTTTGGACTCCCAAAATGACTATGTGTAACCTAAACCACGAAAATGTCTTGTTTTAAATTCCCATGGACAAAATTAGTATGAATTCAGAACCACTGTTTCCTGTGGAAAATACTAGTCCAGTACAGAGAATAAATTTTCCCTTAAAATCATGTTGGCATTATACAACAGTTTCAATAACAATACTATTACTTGAAAGGATTTTGTTTTGTTTTGTGTCTTTATAATTATTATTTATCATTATGAAGTTAAATTTTCATCATTTTGAATTTTGTACTAAACTTCTTCAGCAATATGTTTCAATAAGAATAGACTAAGGAAATTAGTGGCAAAGATATCTTTTTCAACTTTACTTTTTTCATTCCTTTTGTGTTCTTGGTTTCTAATATTAGAAACAGATTAATGCATTATGTGGAGTAGCATGTAGGCCTCAGTGATTGACAAAACTTCTTTCAAGAAGAAATAGTTTGCCTAGAACCTAGAAGGAAAACACACATACTTATTCAGTAAGTCAAAATTTGCTTATTTAAAAACATCAGAATTATTCAAAGATTTTTTTCTTACCTAAAAGCACCAACTGCCATTGCATATTTGAAATTTCCAAGAAATAAAGTATTTTTGGTTGTTAAAGAAGCCTAATTTTATACATTCAAAAGGAAAAGGACTGTTTGGTCTTTTGTTCATGATTTTATTTTTTTCATTCTGTTTTCAACTATCTTGTTTGTTGCTTCTCAGGATGTGGAAAATCTGATGGTGATTGATGACAGCTTTCCTGTCTTCCAGGCAGTAGAAAAGAAAAAAAAACCAAAATATTTAAAAAGAATTCTGAACAAATGGAAAACAACAAGATATATAGATACAGATATATAGATATATGTTAGAAATTCTAGCTGAGCACAGTGGCTGAAAGTATAAACTTGATAGGCAGAAATGGGGAATCATAGTTCCATGGTCCCAGGCCAGCTTGGGCTTCATCATAGCCACTATCTGAGACCAGTGATGCAGAGAAATACCAAGAGAATCTCAGTCCAGTGCAGGCCAGGCATAAATAACCCACACTAAACTGGTCATCTGAGAGTGCCTCAAGAGTAATATGATTTAACAAGCACAGTGCCCTGAGTACTGCCAAAATACTAAATAAATACATAAGTAAACCAATAAATATTAAATTCCTTATGGAGATTCTATCTCACCCTTAGAATGCCAATCATTAAGAAAACAAACAATAAATGCTAATAAAGATATGGGGGAAAGGCGCCCTTAGACAACATTGGTAGCATTCATTCATGCAGCTACTATGGAGCTCATTTTTTTTTCTTTAAAGACTAGAATGTATAAATATCATATAATCCCATTATACTATTCCTGCATATATATGCAGAGTGGAATTCAATAGATAGCCATAATATCAACAGACCCATGTTTACAGCAGCATTATTTACCATAGCAAAAATATGGAATCATCATGAGCTCATTATCTGATGCTGAAAAGTGATATTTCATTTTTTTACATCAAGTGATAATATTCTTGGAGAAAGAGAGTAAAAATATTTCCATAGGAAATAAAGCAAGGAAAAATTGTCAGTAGGGACATACAGTACTTGCAGCATGAAAAAATACTAATGGAAGAGCTGTAAGCTAAAAAGAAATGATCCCTGGAAATTTGGATCACCAGCAAAAGCAAAGCATTAGAAGTGGTAAACATCCAGGAAATGCAAAAGAAAATTCCATTCTAACTTTTTAAAAATATTTATAGCTATTTGAAAAAAAAGTTATTTTCATGATATACTATGTATGAGGGACAACTGTATCTTAGACAAGAATAGAAGAATATGTTTTATAAGAATACAAACTGCCTACATTGTACCCAAAATATTATAATATTAACCTCATGTTGAATTAAAAATAGGATATATATCAACCCTTAGAGCAGCCACTAAAACATGAAATACAAATAGCTGTAAATAAATAAGACATTGAAGAGGAAGACTAGAAAACATTTCAAATATTACCAAAGAAAATAGCAAGGAAGTTGTAAGTGAACTTACAAACAGACAAACATCTGAAAGAAATTGATAGGTCTAAGTAAAATCACATGAATAATTGCATTAAGTGGCTATGAAATAAACACTACAATTAAAAGGAGAAAGTTATTAGGAATTGATAAATTTTACAGCCAAGTAAATAAATGTCAATAAGAGATACATTTAAAATATAAAGATAGATATGCTGAGAATAACTTGTTGGCAAAAGATATAAATGGGTTTCAGAAGGCTGTTTTGTCAAAATAATACAAGACTATAAATATAAAAATAAATAATACTACAAGGAAAAAAAGGAGTGCTACACTAATTAAAAAATACTTCAACAATAAGCTCATTATGAAGATAATGATTATTAACATGTATGCACCAAGTAACAATGCTTCAGATATTACAGAGATAAAACTAAAAGAATGAAACAATTTGTAATCATAATAGATTTTAACAAGTCTTTCTCAGCAATGGACAAAACAAATCAATAAAATGCAATAGAAAAATACAGAGCCTGAAAAATGTTGTTACCTCACTTGACTTAATGAGTATTTTTCTGCTACTGCAGGAACAAAAGTCCAAAAAGGATCATCTTCAAACTAACCAGTAAATGTTGTCTGGAGTGTGTGGCTTAAATGATGAGTACCTGCTAAGCAAGCATTCCAAGTAAGCATGAGACCCTGAGTTAAAATCTCAGCAAAACGAAAAGTATGCTACACCATAAAGCAAGTATTAAAATATTTGAAAAGGTCAAATTTCTAATTTGTTTATAAACATGACAGAATTACATGTAAAATGAATACCAAAATATTTACCACAAACAATCACAAATATTGTAAAATTCAAGAAGACCAAATTGTAAATGGATTGTAAGTGGCCCATTGGCAAAGAAGTGATAAAAGGAAAATTATGGCATATTTGAATTAAGGATAAAAATACAGCTTACCAAAAATTTAAGGGTGCTTTTGAAGTAGTTATTAGTGAAAGAGTTGTAGCTAGAAACACTTTTATTGGTGAATAAGACAGGCCTAAAATTTAAAACCCATATTTCCATCTTAAGCTAGAAAGAAAATGTTACTATTTGAGAAGATAAACAATATCAATACACTCCTAACTAAATTGACCAAGATAAAAATCATAGAAAATGCATTACCAATATTAAGAATGAAAGATGGCTGGGAAGATTGCTCACTTGTCAAGAATTTATGTGTTATATGCCAGCAGAGGAGCAGGGGGAGGGGGGATAAGGGAGGAAAGGGGGGGGAAGGAAGGGGAAGGAAGCCATCCTTACAGAACCTACAGAAATTAAGAGAAAAATAAGAATAGTGTAAACATCCTTGAAACAACACATTTGATAACTTAGATAAAATAGCATCTTCTCTGAAAAATACGATTTTCATAAATGGGCACATGAAATAAAACATTCAAATATCTCTTCCCCTACTAAAGAAATTGAATTTAATATAACATTTTTTTACAAAAAAGGCTCCAGGACTTAAGTGGCTTTCAATGTCGAATTCAGGCAAACATTTTCAAAAAGAAATATCACCAATTTTATACAATTACTATCAGAAAACAGACAGAAAATGATGATACTATTATAGTTCTCATCCAGTATTCTTCTTGAATACAAAAATACTTGGCAAAATGGTATATAATTGAGTCTAGCAACATAAAAAGGATAACATCATAACCAAGTACTATTTATTGCAAATATACAAAGTGAGTCTGGCATTCACCAATTTAACTTAGCATATTAATAGTCTAAAAAGGAAGGAAAACATATGATTATTTCCAGAATACAGGAAAATCCAAAAGACAAAATTCAATGGTCATTCAGGATAAAACCTTCAGTAATCAGGGCATGAAAGAAAAGTTTCTCACACTGATTTGAAAAAGGAAAGAAACATACAATTAATTTCATTTTTATCCATAAAACACTGAAAGCTTTATGCTTAAGTTTGGTAGTAAATGAAAAATGCTACTCTCATCATTTATATTTGACATTTTTCTTAGCTATTTAAACCAGACAATAAAGTATAATATAAATAAATAATATTAGAGCTGGGCACTGGTGGCTCACGCCTGTAATCCTAGCTACTCAGGAGGCTGAGATATGAGGATCACAGTTCAAAGCCAGCCTGGGCAGGAAGTAGTCTGTGAGACTCTTATCTCCACTTACCCATCAGAAAACTAGAAGTGGCATGTGGCTCAAGTGGTAGGATGCTTACCCTAAGCTAAAGAGTTCAGGACAGCGCCCAGGCCCATAGTACAAGCCCCACAACTGACCCTGTCAAAAATGATAATAATATTAGCAATATTATTAGAAAATATTGGAAAAATGGATGCCATTATATTATATTTTTCATAAAAGTAGGATCATATTGTATATATTCTTTCACATAAAGTTCCTGTGCCCCAGGATAATGTTTTGAGAATGATTCATATTTGTGTCAATAATGTTTCTTGTTATTGCTGAATATTATCTGTATCCTATGTAATAGTTACTACAATGTTATTTACTTATTATTTTATTGATGGACACTTCTTTTCAGTTGGAATGTTTGCAACCCTCAAAAGAAAAGTTGACTGTCCTATAAGTAGTAATATTTATACTAAAGTGTTCGATATGAAACAAAATGTTTAAACAGGGATACAAGATGTACAAGACACTGTTGAACAAGGAACTTTACAATTTAGGCTGGGAGGTTCAGGGGGGAGTGTAATTGTGGAAATGAGAGGGAAAGGATGGTAGGGGAAAAACAAAGGAGGAGGCAACAATGCTTGATAAGAAATGTACTCATTACCTTGCTCATGTAACTGTAACCCCTCTGTACAGTATTTTCACAATAAAAAAACTAAAAAAAAGAAGAAAAAGAAAGATACAGATATCTATAATTTACTTTGAAATAATACAAAAATAAGAAACATTAAGGGTTGGGTAGTTAAAGAAATAGATCAATATACGTGAGAGTATTTCATAAACTGTTAGTAATATACTAACATTAGGCTGGTATTGAGTTCCTTAAAATTCTTTCAACATTATTTTAGGCTTGAATTAGTTAGATATAGTTGTGTGTTATTGTTTTATTTGGGGATTTTTAAAAATATTTTTATTGTAAAGATACTGTGGGTTTACAGTTACATGATCAAAGTAGAGTACATTTCCTATCAAGCATTGTTACCCCTCCTTTGTTTTTCCCCTACTATCCCTTCCCTCCCCAATCTCCCCAACTCCTCCCTCCCCAGCTCCCAAAGTTGTAAAGTTTGTTTTCAACATAGTGTCTTGTATGTCTCATTGTTACAATGGATCAACCTGTATCCTTGTTTCAGCATTTGTTATTTCCCCTTCTCCTCCCCAAATTAGAAACATGTATACACAAGATGCAAGGTAACAGAATCAAATACAGTGACAACAGGGGTTATACCATAGGGGGAAGAATATACAAAAGAAACAAAAAAAAATCACAAAGTACATTAAAAACAGCAGTAACAAAGAAAGAACTCTTGGGGTTCATTTTGCTTAGTATCATCTTACATAGTCATATGTACATAGCTTTTGACCTTTTCTGCTTGCCTGGTAAGATTATCCTAGACGTATATTAGTTATAGCAAATAAGGAAAGCCATCGGACCTATGTTTCTTTGGGTCTGGCTTCTTCATTTAATATAATTTGTCCACTTCTATGATGAAAACTTTAAAAACCTCAAAAAGGAAATTAAAGAAGAACTAAGAAAGTGGAAAAACCTCCCATGATCCTGGATTAGAAGGATTAGCATTGTTAAAATAGCAGTACTGTCAAAGGCCTTAGACAAATTCAATACAATGCCTATCAATATCCCAACCTTATTCTCCAATGAAATAGAAGATGCTATCCAAAAATCCATATGGATCAATAAAAGGCCCCGAGTAGCAAAAAACAATTCTTAGCAGAAAGAACAGTGCTGGAGGAATATCAATACCAAATTTCAAACTCTAATACAAAGCCATAGTAATCAAAACAGCTTGGTACTGGCACAAGAACAGACCTGAGGACCAATGGTTATAGAACTGAAGACCCAGAAATGAACCCACAGACCTATAGCCACCTAATCTTCCATAAGGGAGCTAAAAAAAAATAGAATGGAAGAAAGACAGCCTCTTCAGTAAATGATGTCGTTTGGGGATTTTTGGAAAACAAAGAAGACATGAAAAAGAATATGATGTTAAAAACATTTCATATAAAAATAGAAAATAATGTGTTACTTTTGACCCTGGAAGCAACCATTTTACATCTTTGAAAAGTCAGCAATGTTGAATACCTTATTTTCTTTTAATAGTTGGTACACAATACTGTTCTACCTTATTGAAGACAAATTCCTCCCATTATATTTCTTATCTTCTTTCCCTTCATGGAAATATTTTCTTAGATTTTATTCCAAAATTACATTGAGTAAAAATGGCACATATAAAAAAACTATTGTGAGCAAAATCCCACATATAATGTGATTTGTCGTACAGCAATCTATATATGTATATATATATATATATATATATATATATATATATATATATATAGTATCTTCATATTTTTTTCTTTCCTTTTTTCTTCTGGAGGAGCACCTTTTGGAACTCTACCAGGCAGGTGCTCTACTACTTGAGCCTTACCCCTAGCTCTTTTGCTCAGGTTATTTTTGAGATCATGGCTCACTTTTTGCTCAAGCCAGCCTATAACTCAATCTTTCAGTTATACTTCCCACAAAGCTTGGATGATAGTTATGTACCATCATGACCAATTTATGGTTGATTTGGAGTCTCATCACTTTTGTCCAGACTGGCCTCAAATCATGATACTCTCAAACTCCATCTCTTAAAAAGCTAAGATTATAAGCATGGGCCATAGATGCCTGGTTTATCTTCATATCATTTTAGTACTATAGAGCTTCTAGTGATTTGCCTTCACTTAGTTATTGATATTTGTGCCTATTTTATTAATCTTACTGAAAAATTTGAGTATTTTCTTTTGGCATTGTCATACGACACTTTCTATTTCATCAGTTTGTACCTTAAACTTTTATGATAGAAGATATGTGAAAGTCTATGAATTCCATACAACAATCTCTGTATTCCAAGAAGCATGACATTATAGCACATTAAAAGTACATTAATAAATTAAAGTTGCCATAAAAGAGTTTTTAAAAAGTGACCCTGTATTTTGTTTCATACTTTATATCCATGAATCCAATTCCATGGATGTAATTCAGATTTTCTGATACTAAAGAGACTTATTTCTTTCTCTGCGAGGATATTCAATTCCAACATAACAGACTCATGTCGAATTTCTGTTCTGGGAAACTCTTTACCTGCATATATGAAATTTATCCTTTTTATTTGAAGCTTATGAAAATGTACTCAGGCAACCAGGAAGGCAGTTTGCCAACATCAAGAACATTCTATCTATTTAATTAGTGCTAGGTGCCAAACGCTTCACATTATCTGCCTCTTTTTAGGCCAGCATAGTGTTCTTTTTGGCCTCCTTATTTTTGGATCAGGGCATTGAACTTCTAGCCAACAAGTAGAGTGGAAGTAAAGTGCCACTTCAGGATAAGTATTTACTTGTCATTTTGAAAGCTCTCTTTTCTCTGCCATGGCAGTTAGAACCACACAAGTAGGAAGTAAATTGTTTCATAAATAAGAATGTTTTAAACAAAGTCTGTCCTTAAAGATCACTTCTTATCACAAAATCTGTAAGCCTTTCTAATGATTTTAACCTTGAGATCTTATAGCCTTTTACCAATGAAATATGAGCATAAATATGGGACCTGAACAGCAGTCTTCAAAGCAATTGCTTTTATCATTCATTTTTCCTTTCTCTCTCATGACATTAACATGTTCTACTTCAAACCTTCCTTTAGCTTGAGTCCTGACATGCAAGATGGAGCTAAATACATTATATTCACATGCAACTCTAACATGAACAAGGAATAAACTTTTGCTGCTTTATAAATCACTGAGATTCTGAGGTTGTTACCGTAACATAACTTAGTGTAAACTGATAAAGAGATGGAGATTGTTTCGTTACTTTAGGGTTTTGCATAGCAGAATCTTACTGGTGAGACATGAAGGTTCTTCAGTATGAAAAGAACCTAACTGCTTGCTAGTTGAAATCATTGGGATTTAGTTTTTCCTATGATTTCCTATGACTATATCATCAATGAATGGAATGCTAATACTTTCATTTTTGAAATGATGTCTCACAAGAAATTAGAAAAAAATCTACTTAAATCTAACTGTATGCAGGACCTTGAAGAATGTTCTCTAATTATCTCACAGAGAAATCTGGAATTCTGTCAATGATTTTAAAACATATTTTGATTTTGACTTTGAAGCATCATTTTCTCCATGTTGTAAAGAGAAGAAAAATGTGCAAAATCAGAACCTCTAAAAGACACATATTACTTTCTTTGTAGTGTTAAAAGCAGTGAGAAGGCTGGGTAATAAAATAAATGATGGTGGATAGTCTATTAATTTCCCAAAGAAATTCTTTTTATGTTTTTGGGGAGGCATGCAAAGTGGTGGTAACTTATCTGTCCATATTTATAATTATAATCCACTGGAAAGTTTGTGTTGCTGTTCTCATCTGCCCAGACTGAGCTCTGAATTTAAAAAAACCTCTCCTCCAGGTTCACAGCAGAAGCCTAAGTCTTTGCTTTGTCTTAAAAGCTTCCAATTAAGTGACAAGAAGGAAAGTTGTATTGAGCACTCTGTCACTCTGATCAATTTGATTGCAAAAAACAATCGATTTGTTGTGGATTAGGTTGGTGGAGCGGAAGGCACTTACTATATCAGATGCCTGGAATGTTCAAGATTTGACTGTGATGACTCAGACATCAATGGACCAAGCACTTTGAACAATGTACTTCCCCAGCTCTGCTTTCCACACAGCAGAAGCTCCACGTGGGAAGGGACTTGATGCAGTGTGACATCTGGCCTCTTTGTAGTATTCTCAGAGAGTAACGCTTGCATTTTATAGATACTTCTTGCAAATGCAGTGTGGTTTGGGTGCCATGTAGTCCCAAAATACTGAGGCTAAAAGGATGTGATACTCTCATTGATTAGGATAGTCGTTCCTTAAGCATAGAATAACTTCAGCTCCTCCTGAAAAACATGTGCTAACATTAGGGCTTAGTGGCTGACCAAAGGAATATCTGGCTGCTCTTCCAAGAAGAAGAGCAGCACTAACACTTGATCTGCTCCATAAATTCTTGCCATGTCTGAGGCATTGTCTAATCTCTGATTTCCTATTCTGCCTTCAATTGGCTACCAGTATTTTCCCCCTGTGGATTTGCCCAACAGTATAGAAGGCCCAGACTTCTGTATCTTTTGACCCCTGTCCTTAGTCTTCATTTTCACATTCAATCTAGTTAGCACAGAATGTAACAACATGTGTAGTGAAGATTACTGGGATGGAAAGTCACTGGTAAATTTGAGGGGAAGTATTAGAATGGCAGATGGCAATAGATAAAAATTTCATGGAATTGGGGGCTGGGAGGTTAGCTCAGCAGAAGGGCACCCGCCCGGCATGCTCAAGGCCCTCGGTTCAGTCTTTAGCCCTGGAAAAAAAAAATTCATGGAATTGTTGACAAAGATGAAGTCCAGACGTGAGAGTGGGTAAGGCATGGGTTGTCCTAGAATAGAAGTAAGCAAGAAACACAAAATCCACCTTACAGAAAGGATAATTTGGCTTGTCCAAGATAAACATATACAAAGCACTCATTGTGTCTTTTCATTACTTTTCTGCATCCATAATTCTTCATGAAGATAGTTTCCAGTTGAGCAAAGTTAAATCACTTCCCCACCTCTGCCAGAACCAAGGAGTTAGACAAAGAATCTTGGCTTTTGTATTTCAATGAGGGTCACATGTGTACTTATTCATTCTATAAAAGCTATGCAAGCCAGGTGCAGATAGCTCACACCTGTAATTCTAGCTACTCAGGAGGCTGAGATCTGAGGATTTCAGTACAAAGAAAGCCAGGGCAGAAAAACCCCCAAAGACTCTTACCACCAATTAACCACTCAAAAACCAGAAGTGGCGCTGTGCTCAAGTAGTAGAGCACAGGCCTTGAGCATTAAGAGACTCAGGGATAGCATCCAGGCCTTGAGTTCAAGCCCCACAAGCAACAACAAAAGCTATAAGCTGGGCACCTGTGGCTCAAGCCTGTAATCCTAGCTATTTAAGAAGCAGCATTCAAGTCCATGATGAGATTTTTATCTCCAGTTAACCACAAAAAGCCAGGAATGGAGCTGTGACTCAAGTGGTAAAGAATACTAGCCTTGAGCACAAAAACTGGGGGACAGTACCAAGGCCCAGAGTTCAAGCCCCAGGACTGGAAAAGAAAACAAAACCAAACAAACAAAAGCTATGCAAAGTAAGGCTAATACCCTCAAAGAATGCTGAGGTTTATTGGGATGAGGCATGTTGGGATGTCTGGGAACCTTAGTTCAACATATAAACTCCAAAAAAAGAATATCTCTTCAGAAATAATTCAGTGTGGATAGTGTTATAGATTAAAAAATAAACACTGTCCAAATAAAATAAAAAAGTAGCTAGTCAGGAACTAACAACTTACATAAGTTGAGCCTGCTTTGAATTCTTTTTCAAATACCTTCCTTGGAAGTTTAGGTGTGGCTATAATGATTCAAGTCTAAATAAAAAGGAATAGGCCAAAGCTTAAACCAAATCACCTTACATAAAAGTTTTATCAACAGTATTAAAATGTTGGGTTTTAGCTGCTAGGAAAAGAAAAGACTGAATCTTATTTTCAATCTCTCTCTCTCCCTCACACACATACACACACAGAAAGAGAGAGAACTGATTACAATATGCAGTGTTGAGCAAAAAAGTAATCGGACTAATAACACATCACTCTCATCACTGAACTCAAGTACGATATATCATTTATTTCATTCTATTTTGCTGGGAAAAAAACCTACCACACCTCAAGATTATGCTCACCTCATTACAAGGGAGTCATGCATTAAAAACACAAACAGGCACTGAGTGATAGAAAAAAAGGGGACAGCATATCATAAAACTTATTACTGGTTGTTTTTCTGAAGTGTACTCAAACTATGTACCCCAAGCCACCTGCTATCAATTACTGTAGCATCACAGAAAAGGGGCATTCAGATGAGGATGCTGCATATTTCACTTCTATGTTCCAGGGGTAGCTGCTAGCCTGCGATGCCTGGCTGACCTTAACATCCTAAGCCAGTTTTAAAGGCCTTCTTTGCTTGCCTGTCAGGGCCCACCTCTAAGAGCAGGAGCAGCTAGCTCCACAGCACTTGTGAATCTGTCAGCCACAGCATGTGCCGTATGCAGCAATCTCTGATCCAGTCTTTGGCGCACAGGCTTTAGCTCCTTTAAAAACTACCAGGGTTTCAATCATCACCAAAGTATGCAGGGACTGACCATTATCAATTAATCCAGAGACTCCACTGGGTAACATATTTTTAGGAACATGGTTAGCTCAAGAACAAAAGCTTTACTTGAATTTCATTCAACGTTTGGATATTGCATGAATAGAACTACTCAGCTTAACTAAACAGAGAACCCATTGTCAAGTATATGTGAAACAGACTAATGCTCAATTTTCTTTTCTTATCTCTTTAAAACTAGCATATCCCAAGCAAACAAGGATATTTCCATATGCCCTCAAACCTATTTGTCCTATTAATTCTTATCCCAATTAAATGTCCGTCCCTAAATCATTCAAACTGATCATTTCAATGTTCTTCCATATACCTCTTACTCTTACTTTTCCCTACCCCCATCTTTCTATGTTGGCAGTATTAGGATTTGAACTGAGAGCCTCACGCTCATCAGGCTGGCCGGTATAACAATGCTGAGCCACACCATCAACCTGTTTTTTTAACTGATTATTTTTTAAGTAGTTTATGGTTTCTAGCCCAGACACAAACTATTACCCAACCAACTTTAGGCTTCCCTTAGTTGCTAGGACCATCGGAACAAGCTACCTCATTCAGCATCCATGTGGAGACACAGTACTACAAATTGTTCTGCCCAGATTGGTCTGGCACTGTGACCTTCCCAAATTCAGCATTCTATGCAGCTTGAGATGACAGGTAAATGCCACTTCACCCAGATGCTGCAAAAGAAGCAGTCTTGAGCACTTTTCTGCTCCAGCTGGCCTTGAACGTCTATTCTCCTATTCTCATCATCCCACATAGCTAGAATTGTAGGTGTGAGCCTCTCTCTCAGTTCTATCAGGGTCTCATCATACAGCCTCTAATGAGTGATCCTCCTGTCTCAGCTTTCCAAGCACATGTGTGTGCCACACAATGTGGTATCACCCATGTTTCTACATGTTTCCACCATAAATATTATCAATTTTTTTCAGTTCTACTTCCTTTGAGTGGTTCCCTCTTTTGCCGTCTCTTGAGTACATCAATTCCATGATTATAATACCTTTCCTCCCAAAGGCATCGTTTTTGCCTCCAGCCTCTCCAGTCTCTCCAATCTATTACATTTCATCTTCTATACTTCTCTGAGACTGACTCTTTCTAAAACACAGAAGCAAACTGGTCTTGCCAGTTTGGAAGCCTCACTATGACATTCATTTCTTCAAATTCTAACGTCAATATCACATCCAACCTTTCCACCCACCAACTGCAGCTACCTCTCTAGGCTGTTCTTGCCACTTTTTCTTGAATACTTTACACGCTTTCAAGCTTCTCCTATTCACTCTAATAATAGGATGCGTCTCATTAGAAAAAATAGTGAACAGAGAAAAGTTAAATATAAAGAATTACTAACTGCAACTGGGGATTTAAATGAGTGTGGATGAATAAAAATGCATCCTTCAAATTATTTTGAGGATCTGAAAATCAAAGCTATAAGGTGAATACAGCACCTTAGGGACATACATGAAGAACCATCTTCTTCCCAAGGATGGGATGCAGATTTTATTGAAGGGGACAAGGTCATAGCTTGGTAATGGTAGATAAGTGACTCTAGAGCCATTGTGAGGCATTTTTCTGGAAACTTGCTATCATGGGAAGGTGTCTCACCACAGGCACTCTGCTATCACCCCACAGGCCTGCTGGGGAAAGCTGCTGACAAGAGTCCAAAGCTGGAAGACCCCCAGGGACACCTGGTTAGCAAGCATCCCAGAACTGAGAAGCAATCTCTATTCTGTTGTAATATTTCTCCAGTACTCTCTACTGACAAAGCTTAACCTCCTTCTGTATAGAAAAGGAACAATATTAAAGGACCTAATAGCATTGTGGTAGGCAATAAAGGATGACCAGGCAATCAGAGTTGAATCTGGACCCAAGAGACCATAATAAATCACCAACTGGTACATGTTCCCACCTCTCTCTAAGTAAAGGAACCCCTTTTCTTAAATCCCAGTTCAAGAGTTGCCCCCATTAATAAACCCTTTCCAACATCTCACCAAAGAGAAATAAAACAATTCCTTGGCGTGATACTCCATGTTGCAACATCTTTATCATGACTTTCCTCTGTCACTATCTCATATTATTTATTTATTTCTGTGATCTATCTGACAACAGGAACTATGACTTAGACATGTAGGTGTCACAACCCTAACACCAGACATAAAATCAGAGCAAGAAAGTAACCACAGGAGAATTTCAGTATACAAAAAAGAAATAAATAAACCAACAAAACAATGCAGAAAAAAACTACAACCCCTGTTTTCACTGCATTTGATGTTGGTATAATTTGGGGAGGGGAAGGGAAAAAACAAATAGTTTAAATAGGGAAACAGATTGACCCATTGCAACAATGAGATGTACAAGATGCTTTGTTGAAAAACGAACTTTACAGAAAAAAACTACGAAGTTACAGAGAATGATACATCTTTGATTGATAGCTTTATACTTACTTTGAATTAAATACAACCATAAATCTCACTTATTTTGTTGCTTTTGCATCCAGAAACTAGCAATCACTTATGAAGTTATGTCATAAAGTTAGTAGCAAAGCAAAACTGTAACTAAATTGGCCAATATGACTTTAAACCATTTCTTCACTTCTCACTAGACATCATTCACACATTCTATTGTATTTAAAATTGTAGTTTCCATAATTGGTAATTAAATTTATATCAATAATGTTTTCTATCTTCTTAGGTCCCAAAATGTAGGCCATGGAATAAGAAATCATAAAACCTCTCTTTCCATTCCCTGTGCTCTCCTTTCCAGTTGGCTTATCATGTCTTCTCCTATTTGCAATTTACTTCCCATCTTTTCATTTGTCTTCATTAAGGCTCTTAATAGTTGGAATACTAGACACATATTAACTCTAGCTTAATTAAGGAAGATAAAGTGGGTCTCATGAAGGCACTTAATATGGAATGTGAAAATCGAATTCTCTCACCTCTCTCTCCTTTCTTTTTTTCTCCTTTCCTTTTATCTCCACTTAACACTTCTTATCTATTCTTCACCCTTCACTTTATACCTAGCCAGCCTTCCTTCCCTTTTGAGGCGCATGCTGAAATCCTAATATGGTCATCCCAAACTCCATGTTAATGTGTTTGTGAGCCAGCAGGTCCACCACCTGTCACTAACTGCCTAGAATTTTAAAATGGCAGCTAGAAATCCCAGAGAGGCCAAAATTGATTACACCATCTGGATCAGGATGTCAATTTACATCTAATCAACTATGCTTAGTGGGCTGAAGTAGAGTTCACTTTTGTTTTATTTTGTTCCCCTGGCCCCTCCAATAAATATCTCTGCTGACAAACTAGAGAGCAAATCAGTGCAAAGGAAGCAGAGAGTGCTCTAAGTCAGAAACTTCAATGTTTACTACAATCTACTATTGAAATGCCATATAGGTCAGTTCTACTTTAACAGCACCCTAAATCATCCATCTTGTTTGAATTTAGGAACAAGAATTAGTTACTTCTGTATTTTGTGTTGTCTCTGTTACACAACAGAATTCTTAGTGCCAATTATATACTTGTTGCTTACATGTCTACCTTATGTAACCACATGATTTATCTGTGTGTCATCAACGTTCTTAGGACAATATTATTCAATAGTGTATGTGATAAAGCATAAAATAGTGCATGGAAAGAATAAGGATGAAATAGTCTCATTCTTTATCTTATTCTCTCTCAATTCTTATGATGCACTTATTTGTTACTTCAGCATTTATTTATTTATTGAGTGCTTCCTATATTCTCAACACAAAACTATAGTGCAGACACAGAACTTCACTGCATAAAACCTAATGCTATAATGCCATAAACCCAATAATGAGCAAAACAGACTGTCTATATGGAACTCACTGTCTACTGTGGAATTTCAATAACTAATCAAGTAACCATAAAGTTACAAATTATGATTAATGTTCTTGTCAGTATAATGAGGAGAACTAATTCAGGCTACCTGGTCAAAGCAACCCTTTGATACATCATTATGTGTCTTACAAAATTTGGCTAGAAATCTGAGAGGTGAATAGAGGTGAGGAGAAATGAATAAGAGAAGGGTAAACTCAAATGTAATTTCTTATGGTCCACCACGATGAATATACCAAGAACCGCACTTGTAATGTGGGGTGGGAGTGAATTTCAATGGGAAAGGGGTAGACAAATGGAGAGCTGAAGAAGAGGAGAGAATGTAATCATAATATTCAAAGCATATCCTATGAAACTAGGAAAACTGAGAGAAGGATTTGGGTTGGGCAGGATGGGGAAGAATGATAAAAAAAAAAAGTACTATCATCCAGGTGCCAATGCGTCATGTCTGTAATCCTAGCTACTCAGGAGAATGAGCTCTGAGGATCGCCACTCAAAGCTAGCATGGGCAGGAAAGTCCATGACACTCTTATCTCCAATAAAACACTAGAAAACTGGAAGTGGCACTGTGGCTCAAGTGGTAGAGCACTCTCCTTGAGCTGAAGAGCTCAGGGACAGCACCCAGGCCCAGAGTTCAACCCCACAACCAAAAGCAACAACAAAAGTAATATCAATCAAGATACCTTGTATTTATATACTGATTTTTGAATGGTAATTCTTTTGTACCTCTACTGAAAGATAATAAACATACTTTTTTAAAAAGAAAGAAAAAAACTTGCAAGGGAAACTTTGGCAAGAGTGGGAACATGTGTGAAGGCTATAGGTGTAAAGAAATTTGGTGTGTCTCAAGAAGGTCAGAGTGCCTACAAAATCATAAGCAATCCAATCAACGAAATGAAGTTTGGCTACAAAGCTATGTCAAAGTCAGCTTATACATTTCAACAAGTTTTAGATGTGCAACTAGAAGCTTCAATCAGTTCAGCCATGATATAAATTTTAAATTTTAAGATAGAACTTTGAATTCAAATTGAAAAATGGATTGGATGATCTGTATAAAAACAGAAGCAAAAGTAGGAGTTACCTAGAGTCAGGTGGCACATCATGTTGATTACAGAGAACATTGTTTGGGTTTCGTCTTCTCCTTTTAGTGCAGGACCCCTGCTACACAAAATTACTTCCTCACTAGTTCTTTTCATGATTGAGTCACAGATTCCTCCATTTTATTATGATTATTATTATTTGTCCATCGTGTGGCTTAAACTCTGGGCCTGGGCATTGTCCCTGAGCTCTTCAGTTCAAGGCTAGCACTCTACTACTTGGGCCACTGTGCCACTTCCGGTTTTCTGGTGGTTAATTGGAGAGAAGAGTCTCACAGATTTTCCAGCGACCATCCAGATTCCTCTTCATGATGTTCCTCTTTCTCAAACTCTGCCTAAGCTAAATCTATTAAAAGATAACTCTTTGGTTTAGAAATTTCAGTCAAACTCAATTTGATCAAAAGCTTTTAGGAATTCTAATGGAGCCAAACATGGGTGATCATTGGAATCATATAAGGAACCTCTGTCATCTATCTGCCTGTCTGTCTGTCTAGCTATCTATCTAGCTCTCTATCCATCCATCTGTCTGTCTGTAAGTATGTATATTTTGCAGTAATGGGATTTGAACTCAGGACTTCATCCTTGTTAGACAAAAACTCTAACACCCAACCCATCCTTATTTTTCAGATGGGATTTCTATCTTTTTGCCTGGATATCTTCAGACTATAATAACTCCCTCTTAGCTAGGATTATAGATGTATACTGCCATACCTTGAAGATATACTTTTAAAAAGCACACAATGGAGTGGCTCATGCTTGTAATCGTAACTATTTGGGAGGCAGAAATCAGAAGGATCATGGTATAAGACAAGCCTAGGTAAAAAGTTAGCTTCAGACTCTCATCTGAGAAAATAAAGTGAACATTGTGAAGCATCTTTTGTAAACCAGATATGCAGAGGGTGTAGGTAAGAGGATTATTGTCTGAGCCATGCTCTAGGAAAAATCATGAGACCAATGTTTCCACACCACTTGAAAGATATGCTACCAGTGCAGAATTACAAATCATCATTCAATCATTTTTTTGTGTTTTTTCCAAGGCCAGCTACATTCTTTCTAGTAGTACTCTCCCCTATCAGGGAAATAAAGCTACCTTTTAGATTTGAAATTACATAGTGGAATTTTCTAGATCCAGCAGCCACATTTTTTACCAGCTGTACAAAATGTTATTAATAAAAAGCATCTTGATCATGTTTTATCTTAAGGAAAAAAATTGCCTGATTCCTTCTTACTCATAAGGTGTTAAGACATCAGGTCATATGAGAGAAAGGAAGAATATAAGCTTATGTGATCTGCCTACAAGGAAAAACAAGAGCAAATTCAAAAACTCCGAGCTCCCAAATTTCCAATCTTCTGCTTCTCGCCCAGAGCCATACTACCTCCCACACTACACATGCTCTAAACTTTATGTGGCCCATCTGTTAAGTAGTTTGTTTTCCAAATTCATAGGGGCTTAGCACTTCTGGACTGAGTACCAGAACTAAATGTGACACAGATTTTTACCTCTTTAATAATTGGGAATTACAAGTGACTGGTGCTAGAAAGGGTCCGAAAAAGAGGAAATACAGAAATCATGCTGCAGCTGTTACCCATCATGACTTGGGGCAAGGCAAATGTGTATTTGAAGTCCACCATGACGGCAGTAGAAATGCTAAGCGTATATTGAGTTTTCAGGTTGGTGGTGGGCTAAATGTAGGCACATTTTGGCATTTAAAGTGAGGCAGCTTCAGACCATGATGTTTTTCTCACAGTTAATGCAGAGACCATAGATAATAATTATGTTGCTGAGCCTACAGAGAATTGTTACCACTGATCCTCTATTAAACTGGCAAAACAAGAGGATAATGTCTCCAGCACTAACAAGTTGGCAGGGAAGTCACTGGCAGCCCCTCCCACTAATGTTCCATCTGTGCGAACCTTCAGTGTGATCCAGAATATTGTTTCCCCACACAGGTTCTGCCTGCAGTACAATCCAGAGAGAAATCGAGCATGCATATCTTCATTGTTTTTGAAAATCACTGCCATTTGGGGTGTGGGAGGGGTGAGCAGTGCCTGGGCTTGAGCCTGATACTGTGAAGTCATTGTTAGAAGTATCCATGCAGTGACATCAGCATGAAACTAACCATTTCTAGGCATTGGTCTGACCAAGTGCCAAAACACACACACACACACACACACACAAAAACAAAAAACAAAAAATAAAGTCACAGGAAAAAGAAAATTAAAAAGAAAACCTCTGGATTAAAAATCCAGGCTTCATTTCACAAAATATTTTTGTTTCTTTATGTGCATGCTTAGAAATTTGTTTTTGGTGGTTAATAATGCATGGTACTTTGACTCTCCTCCAGAGTCCTCTGGTTGCTGGCTGAGATTTTTCCTATGATAGCACTGAGGAGAAAGAAAGGCCTGTGAATGCAAAGAGGGCACACAGACTTGTGGAGGTAAATGCTGATTCCAGTCCCTGAAGTGACTGTCACTGTACAGTGCCAATGCTACCTAGGAATGATCCCCAGATTAATTCAAGCAGCAGTCACAGTTGTCTCCTCAGCTCTCCTAGACAGTCATTTCATGTTTGAAAAGCACTTCCCTATGTTGAAATGTGTATGGCTTATTTATCTTTCCAATGGTTGACCATACCTGGAATTGGTATCATCAAATATACTTGCATGTCATGATTTTTAAAACAGATTCTAAGTCAGCCCCACTGGAGGCCAGAGGCAGACAAAAATCCTCAGGTTAATCATCAGTGCAGCAAGGCTGGTCACCATGACTCACCTCATGTTGGTGGTGACACTCCATGAGTAATCAGATGGGTGCATATATTTTTCTGGTGCTGAGCACCTTGTGTGTTTCATACATTTCAATCTCACAACCTGAAGTAAGTATTGCTGTTTGCATTTTACAGATAAGAATACCAAGGCCCCCCCCCAAAAAAAAAGAATACCAAGGCCCAAGAGCTTAACATTCTTTAAAATCTTACACCTAGTTGGCAGGGTGTTGGCATGTGATCTGCCCTCAAAGCTCAAGTTCCTAAGCAGTACACATGCTTCCTCTGGATAAGATAACCAAATGTCTATGAAAGTTATGATGCTTACTCTGTCATGTTTTGTACTACCTTCAGGACCTGTGTAAGGCAGAAATACGGAGGAGACAGAAGAGGACTCATTTATCTGTTTGGGTTTTTTTTTTGGTGGGGGGGTCCGGTCGTGGGGCCTGAACTCTGGACCTGGGTGCTGTCCCTCAGCTCTTCAGCTCAAGGCTAGCGCTCTACCACTTGAGCCACAGCGCCACTTCCGGCTTTTTTCTTTTGGCTTATGTGGTGCTGGGAATCGAATCCAGGGCCTCAGGCATGTAAGGCAAGCGCTCTACCACTGAGCCACCTTCCCAGCCCCTCTGTCTGGGTTTTTTTTTCGTATGTTTTCCTTTAGGGAATCCGTTGTGAATACACTTAAGTGGCTTAAACAAGCCCAGAAAATGACTTCTTTATATCTTTTCTTTAATAATCTATAGCCATACTTATACCCTACAGTTATTCATCCTTTTCTTTTCCTGAAAACAAAGCAGAACCTAAGAAAAAAGATCATTGCTACAAGAGACATTAAGATATAGCTATGCGATTCTTCCCTCTCTGGAAATTCCCATTGTTACCTGATTCATCTATCGCAACTCTTATTCATCCAGACCTGGTCCCAGTGGAGATTTTCCTGCTTCCCGAGGTCCTTTGTTCATAGTGACATCACAGTGATCGTATTTTTACAAGGCTGTTGCTTAATACTACTAAGGTTTTGTTTTTTTTCCTTCTGGTCTGTAAATTCCTTGTGAACTACTACTTATTTCACATTCTTAGTTCTGTACCTTATGGTAGACACTTAAATGTACATCCTGAATTAATTATTGAACGTAATACAAATCCCTCATGTTACAGAAGAAGAAACTGAAATGGTGGTGCACACATTCAAATGACTTGGTTGTGGAAATGCTGCTTACTCACATAGGCTACCCTTTCCATTGTCAATGCTAAATTGTTCCCCAAGGCTTAAAAACAGCCCAGCCTTCTTGCTACTTGGAAACAACAGCTCAACACTAATAGCTGTCTCTTTTGAGACAGCTTGTAATCTATTATTCTCATTTAGATAGATTATGTATCTATACTCACTTAGATATATATATAAATATATATAGATATATCTATATACATATCTAAATATATATATAGGTTTATCTATATATCTGTATATATCTAAGTGAATATATACACACAATTTACTTGTCTTTGCCTAGATTATAATTATTTTGATATGAGAAATGTACTCTAAAAAAATCTGTCTGTAATGTTTTGGGTACTTGAGTGTTTTAGTTTGGCAAAGTTAGTTGTTGTTCATCTTCTCAATTCTTACACTTGTATCATTACCTCTATCTATAATCCCCCATACTGTCTCAGGTACCAGACTTTTGTTTCTGGCAATTTGCATCATATTCTCCCATATCTCTGTCACCTTGACACCTTCAAAGTACTTCTCTAGATCATTAAAAATTCTCACAAAACTAACTTAGGCCATTCTGAGACTGGGTCAAAAAAGTTCCTCAAAAGACTCCACATAGAGTTCCCCTATGACCCAGAAATTCCACTTTTGGGCATTTACCCAAATGATCACAAACAAGTCCATACTAAGGCTAACAGCATGACTATGTTTATCGCAGCATTATTTACCATAGCTAAGTTATGGAACCAACTCAGATGCCCCTCAGTAGATGCATAGATCAAGAAAATATGGTATATATATATATATATATATATATATATATATATATATATATAATATACAATGGAATTCTATGCCTACATCAGAATGACATTGCCCCATTTGTTAGGAAATGGAAAGACTTGGAAAATAATTATATTAAGTGAAGTAAGCCAGGCCCAAAGAAACATAGGTTCCATGGTTTCCCTTATTTGCAATAACTAGTACATGTGTAGGACAAGCAGAAAAAGCCAAAACCTCTGTACATATGACCATATAAGATGATGTTAAGTGAAATGAACCCAAGATAGAGACACAAATATCTTTTTTTCTTTCTTGCTATTGTTTCTAATGTATTTATAATGTATCATGTGATTTTTTCATTGCTTTATATGTTCCTCCCCCAGACTATAACCCCTGTTTTCACTGTATTTGATGTCGGTGCCCTGCATCTTGTATACACATTTCTCTAATTTGGGGAGGGGAAGGGAAAAAACAAAATGCTTAAATGAGGATACAGGTTGACCCATTATAACAATGAGATGTACAAAACACCATATTGAAAACAAACTTTACAACTTCGGCTTGGGGGGGGCAGGGGGAGGTAGTTGTAGAGGTAGGGAGGGAAGAGATGGTAAGGGAAAACAAAGGAGGAGGTAAAAATGCTTAATAGAAAATGTACTCATTATCTTGCTCATGTAACTGTAACTCCTCTGTACAGCATTTTCACAATAAAAAACATACAAAACAAAAAAATTTTAAAAAGAAGTTTTATTCATTTTTCTTAGAAGGTATCAGAATTCCAGAATTCCAGATAATTACCCTGGATAAACATTTGGGTTTATTGTTGTTATTGTGCAAGTTACAGAAACTCCTCGGGATATTTTGAGTGAGGTTTTCTAGAAGTTCAGTATATCCCCAGAAGGCCTGGAGTCAGGAAAGTTTGCAGAAAAGCAAATCAGCTACTCTATGTCTTGCATTTCCTGTCTCTATCTCTGCCACTGTTTTCTGCATGTCATTCTTAACCTCTCTCTCTCTCTTTCTCTCTCTGTGCCTCTCTAATAAACACACACACACACACACACTCAGTGCCATTTCTTCTATATAACCACTTTTTCAATCTCTCTCTCTCACTCTCTCTCTCTCTCTCCACTTGCTATTTTTCTATGAACATACAGGAGATACATTACATTATAATATCCAAGTGTATTCAACTAACAGCTATCTCCATATCCTAATTTCCAGATCCTTCAGGACTTTGATCAGGTGTTCCCTATCCCCTAAGGTCTAATGAATTATGGCTCAATAGTCACTGTCACATAAAACAGACATGAGGTTGTAGCATTTGATATGACCTCGAATAGGTTGCAGGTTAATTCTAGAACTATACTGGTGCTTCTCAATTTACAATGGAATTATGTCCCTGTAAAGTCATCATAAATTGATAATAGCATAAGTTGAAAATACATTTACAATATCTAACCTATCAAACATTTAAGCTGCAGAGTATCAGTTGCATCTCCTGATCATGTAGCTTATAACCACATTAGCAGCCGCAGCAGCAGCTGGGAGCTGTGGCTTACCCTCTCTGCACAACATAGCAAGAGTGTTGTACCATATAATACTAACCCAGAAAAGATCAAAATTCAAAATCTTAAGTACTGTTTTTACTTAATGTATATAGCTTTCATGTCATCTGGAAAAATAATGAGTGAAACCATTGTAAATTAATAGTAACTTTTGCCTGTTAATGGTCTATATTATCTTCCCTTCAGTCAAATAAAATAGAAATACCATCAATATTTGTTCAGAAAAGTGGAAGAAAGACACACATTTTATTTCAGTGTTTCCCAGTTACTCATACCTCAACATTTTTATGGGCATTTTCTCTTCTACTCAAAACTAATCCTTGTCCTTAGGCTGGAGAATATGAAGAAAGATGTCAGAATTCGCCAGTTCTTTGTAATGCTAGGCTGTGGTTCCCAGTTTGTAGGATCCCACATAACTGCTGAACTCCTAAGTATCATATTCCAAGCAATCAGTACATAAGAGAAGAAATATTTTTTAATCTCACTGATCTGAAGTATTTACATGGAGAGATAAAAGAAGTGGAGATACATGATTCTTTAACTGCGTGATACTGTGACCAGCTGAAAATCAAGAATATACCTGCCCATAAAGAAGAGCAGAATAGATACTTATTTCTTATTTTTTAATGTATTGTATTGTCGATTTACAAAATAGTTACAGCCACATGAATCAGGTAATAAGTAATGAGTACAGTTCTTTTTGAACCATGTCTCCCCTTCTGTCTCTCTCTCCCAGTTTTTCCTTCCCGCCCCCACCCACAACATAGTCAGTTCATTTTCCACGTGGTGTTCAGTGGACACCACTGCTGCATTTTCTCATCCTTGTCCCACCTTTCATGTGCCCTCCTTTGACACATATATAAGCACACAAATTGGGACATGATTAATAATATAGGACTCTAGTCATTCACATTCTGAGGTCAAAGGAGGATATGCATAGGAATGATAGGCAGAGGCTCAATAGCTATGTAAAATAATATTCTATGAAATGAACTCCAAGAAAAGGAAATAAGATACATTTTTAATTACCATTGTTTCTGTTTGCTTTTCCAGAATGGATATTTGATAGACCATTCCTAGTTGCTACCATTGCCGTCAGTTTTCGTCTTTAATCTATCAGTTGTCCATAGCTTTTAATCCTGATCTTCTCTGTCTCTTAAATCTTACCTTCCCCTTCAATAATATAACAACTAAACTGTGTTAACACTCCCTTTCTGATTACTTTTCACTTTCCTTTGCTCATCTTTTCAACTTCCTTATTTCCTCTAAGCAAAGGTTTCTTAAAGGATCAGTCTTCTTTTCTTCATCATATCTACTGTAATCTATTTCTTCCATTTAAACTCCCAGAATTACTTCCTAGCTTTCTCAGAGAAATTCAATGCCAAATTCCAAGAAATTTCTTTAGACAATTTTTCCGACCATTTTAAATTAACTCTACCACCAATTAAAATATCAACATCTCAAAATAAAATGAGAAATTACTGAGTTCTAAGGAAAGAATTCATATTCAAAATACCATGCAGAGTAATGTCCATGGGGAAACTGTAATTTCTGGTATCAGTTAGTCATTTATTCCATGCCTGTGTCAAATCTGCATTGCTTCATAGAGCCTAGAGCAACTGCAACAATTCATTATTTGTTCAATGTCCATACTTCCTGGTAGTGTACTAGATCCTGAGAACAAGAGAAATACCTGTCTTTCTGTAGCACTGTATTACCATTGACTCACACAGAGAACAGTCATGAAGAGTAAAAATGGACAAGCAAATGAATAAATTAAGATAGTTTGTTTGTTTTTTGTCAGTCATGAAGATTGAACTCTGGGCCTGGGTACTGTCCCTCAGCTCTTCAGCTCAAGGCTAGTGCTCTACCACTTGAGCCACAGTGCAACTTCCAGCTTTTTCTGTTTATGTGGTGCTGAGGAATCAAACCCAAGACCTCATGAATGTGAAACAGGCATTCTACCACTGAGCCACCTTCCCTGCCCCCAAGATAGCCTCCAAAATTCTCATGCATGAAAATACTTGGACTTTCAGTGTAAGAATGTTTTCAGACTAAGAATGTGTTTGTCCTCATTGGTTTCATCAATTCCTACATTCACAAGGTCAATTACACTATACTGTCATTTTTAAAGAGGCACAAATACCATAAATGTGTGGAATATGTGTCTGGACTACTGTTAGCAGACATACATGCAGGAGAAGCCCAATTGGTATTCTGAAGGTTATACAGTCATATGCACAATCAGATGACTCAATATTTAACATATCAAAACTCAAGTATGCTAATATTTCTATCTCAGTAATAAGGATAATTTTCATCATGGAATAATGTTGTCATGTATTTCTTTCATTTACATAGTCCCTAAGAGTATGGTAGATTTGGGTTTGAGTTTCAGCTCTGAGTGATTGTCCTTGAGCAACTTTCTTTTCTTCTCTGCCTTCTGTTTCCTCATATTAAAAATTTTGAAGAACAATATGATTACCTACCTTTGGGGGCTGTTGTAAGGATTGATATGATAATTATGTAAGGCTTCCAGGGATTATTAATCTCTTTTTTAATTAACATATATTTCAATATGTCATGCTATAACCTAGTCCTACTTATTAGTTTGGGAATCCATTTTTAATATCTCTATTCTCATACATCTTGTGTTGGTTTAGAATTTAACTCTCTGTATTCAAATTAGCTGTAGCTCAAATGTTGTCAGGCTTCAAACACTAGTATGTTGTACAAAGAAGAAGTTACATTAATAATGATTATGCGATAAAAATAATTGACATTCCCAGGTTCCTATTCTTTTTTTTTTTTTTTGTCGGTCGTGGGGCTTGAACTCTGGGCCTGGGCACTGTCCCTCAGCTCTTCAGCTCAAGGCGAGCGCTCTACCACTTGAGCTACAG